>NW_019253880.1:0-1203 GCF_002742605.1 Olea europaea var. sylvestris
TTCGTACGCCGACAATCCAAGCGTTCCAAATATGCAAGTGCTCATTCTTTCGAAAAATGGTTGAACTCTCCCGTACGTCATGACGAAGTGGTTAGTTCAATCCAAAACGGTCACTACATTTCCAAAAAGTTCTTATGGGCCTAAAACGGACACCGTGTGCAAAAGTTACGCTCAATTCTTCGTACGCCGACAATCCAATCGTTCCAAATATGCAAGTGCTCATTCTTTCGAAAAATGGATAAACTCTCCCGTACGTCACGACGAAGTAGTGAGTTCAATCCAAAATGGTCGCTACATTTCCAAAAAGTTCTTACGGGCCCAACACGGACACCGTGTGCAAAAGTTACGCTAAATTCTTCGCCCGTCGACTCTCCAAGCGTTCTCAATATACAAGTGCTCATTTCTTCGAAAAATGGCCAAAATCACTCGTACGTCACGACGAAGTGGTGAGTTCAATCCAAAACGGTCGCTACATTTCCAAAAAGTACTTATGGGCCCAAAACGGACACCGTGTGCAAAAGTTACGCTCAATTCTTCGTCCGTCGACTCTCCAAGCGTTCTCAATATACAAGTGCTCATTTCTTCGAAAAATGGCTTACCTCCCCCATGCGTCACGACGAAGTGGTGAGTTCAATCCAAAACGGTCGCTACATTTCCAAAAAGTACTTATGGGCCCAAAACGGACACCGTGTGCAAAAGTTACGCTCAATTCTTCGTCCGTCGACTCTCCAAGCGTTCTCAATATACAAGTGCTCATTTCTTCGAAAAATGGCTTACCTCCCCCATGCGTCACGACGAAGTGGTGAGTTCAATCCAAAACGGTCGCTACATTTCCAAAAAGTACTTATGGGCCCAAAACGGACACCGTGTGCAAAAGTTACGCTCAATTCTTCGTCCGCCGACTCTCCAACCATTCTAAATATGCAAGTGCTCATTCTTATGAAATATGGCCAAAATCCCTTATACGTCACGATGAAGTGGTGAGTTCAATCCAAAACGGTCGCTACATTTCCAAAAATTACTTATGGGCCCAATACGGACACCGTCTGCAAAAGTTACGCTCAAATCTTCGTACGCCGACAATCCAAGCGTTCCAAATATGCAAGTGCTCAATGTTTCGAAAAATGGTTGAACTCCCCCGTACGTCACGACGAAATGGTGAGTTCAATCCAAAACGGTCGCTAAATTTCCAAAAAGTTCTTA
>NW_019253881.1:0-1203 GCF_002742605.1 Olea europaea var. sylvestris
TTTCACAACCAATCTTACACACAAGCATATTTCACATTACAAAAATCTTTAGTACGCTGTTCAAGAAAACTTTGGAGTGGAAATCAAGCAAGCCAATTTCTATGATTGCCTTTATTTTCCCACACAACTGTAAGTATATACGCGTTGTTATGCTACACTTTTGGATATATGTTTATGGGTTCATATGTATGTTCTAAGTTTCGGATCGGAGTTTTAGTAGCGCTACGCACGTAAAACTCATACCACCTAAGTTCGGTATAGTTTCGCATCTCCTTTATGCAAGTTCTATGATTCCAAAAGTTATATGATTAGAAACTTATGAACATGTATATGCTTATTGAGATTTTCTCACCCTTATGTTTTTCCCCCTTCCAAGTAACTAAGCATTGGGAAGACTGAAGCTTGGACTTGGTCATGGTGATGGAAATAAATTTTGAAGTTTTATGCATTTTCCTTTCGAATTGATTATTTTAAGTAGCATGAACAAGTACTTTTTTTTGTTGACTTTCTCAATTTATGAAATGAATCTTAAATAAGTTATCTTTTATGTATTATCTTTTATGGCCCTCGGGTGTCACAAAGTGGTATCAGAACCCAGAGTTATAAAATCGATTCTGTACATTGTATAAAAAAAAAGAAAAAAAAATTGTTCACGTCAATGACAGTTCAGTGAACAGTAACGCGAGTCACTGTTCACAAAAAAAATATTTTTTTATAAATGAAAAAAAAATATTTTTAAGTTATAGTTATTATTTTGAACAAATAAGTTATTATTTTAGTTATTGTATTAAAATAACAAATAGTACGATAAAGATTTGTTGGTTAAAAGTTTAAAAAGTTTACCAGGGGTAATGACAATCGTCCAAACTTCAGTCTCCCAATCAGGTAGAAAAATATGTGTAATTTATTTACATTAAATGTCTTGCTAAATTGTTAAGAATTTATGTGATTATCATGAATTGATAAGTATATATTCTTTGCTATGTAAAATAGAGATCATGATTTTATTTTTTTTCGACAGTAACAATATATGTTTATTGTTAATATTGCAAGTTACAAAATTGAAAATTTTATGATATTATATGATTTTAGACTAATGATTTTGTTAGAAAAGTTATCAACCCATGAGAATAGTTGACCTTAGAATATCACTTAAATAAATAATAGTCTAGTTAAAAAATATATATGATAAAAAAAGAAAAA
>NW_019253882.1:0-1203 GCF_002742605.1 Olea europaea var. sylvestris
TCGGAATGGGCTAAAATTTGACAGGCTGATCGAAAACGAAAACCACGTCGGGGGCAATTTAGTCATTTTTCGCGACGGTGTCGTAGTGGGCTAAAATTTGACAGGTTGATCGGAAACAAAAATCGCGCCAGGGTCAATTTTTTCATTTTTCGCGGCGGTGTTGGAATGGGCTCAATTTTGACTGGTTGATCGGAAACAAAAATCGTGCCGGGGGCAATTTCGTCATTCTTCGCGACGGTGTCGAAATGGGCTAAAATTTGACCGGTTTATCGGAAACAAAAAACGCTCCGTGGCAATTTCGTCATTTTTCGAGACGGTGTCGGAGTGGGCTAAAATTTGACAGGTTGATCGGAAACAAAAATCGCGCCAGGGTCAATTTTGTCATTTTTCGCGACGGTGTTGGAATGGGCACAAATTTGACTGGTTGATCGAAAACAAAAATCGCGCCCCGGGGGCAATTTCGTCATTCTTCGCGACGGTGTCGAAATGGGCTAAAATTTGACCGGTTTATCTGAAACAAAAAAAGCGCCGGGGGCAATTTCATCATTCTTCGAGACGGTGTCGGAGTGGGCTAACATTTGATAGGTTGATCGGAAACAAAAATCGCGCCTAGAGCAATTTCGTCATTTTTCAAGACGGTGTCGGAAAGGGCTAAAATTTGAGCGGTTGATCGTAAAGAAAAATCGCGCCTAAAACTATTTCGCCATTTTTCGCGACGATGTCGGACTGGGCTAAAATTTGACAGGTTGATCGGAAACAAAAATCGCGTCAGGGGCCGTTTCGTCATTTTTCGCGACGGTGCCGGAATGGTCTAAAATTTAACAGGTTGATCGGAAACAAAAATCGCGCCAGAGGCAATTTAGTCATTTTTCGCGATGGTGTCGGAATGGGCTAAAATTTGACTGGTTGATCGGAACAAAAATCGCGCCGGAAACAATTTCGTCATTTTTCGTGACGGTGTCGAAATGGGCTCAAATTTGACAGGTTGATCGGAAACAAAAATCGTGCCGTGGGCAGTTTCGTTATTTTTCGCGACTGTGTCGGAGTGGGCTAAAATTTGACAAGTTAATCGGAAACAAAAATCGCGCCTAGGGCAATTTTGTCATTTTTCGCGATGGTATTGGAATGGGCTCAAATTTGACAGGTTGATCGGAAACAAAAATCGCGCCTAGAGCGATTTCGTCATTTTTCGCGACGGTGTCG
>NW_019253883.1:0-1203 GCF_002742605.1 Olea europaea var. sylvestris
TTGGAGGAGATGAACCCTACTATTTTATTTATTTTAATGTTAGACTAGTAATTTAATTTATTTCTTGTTGTTCTTGATAAATATTGCATACTCATTACATTTTCTAATTGCTTGATCATCAATTAGTTAATTAGTTATTGTTATAGTACTGGAAGGCTTACAATAAGTTTAGAAAGCGGTAAAATTAACATATTTACAATAAATATTAGAAATAACATTTATCACGTATGTAGTCATATTGATAATTTGAAATTTTAATATTTTCTAATCATTCAAATTTGGGCTAGGATTAAACTTGAGTTATGATTGGAATAAAGTTAATTTATATTGAAAAATAAAGTTAAATACTAATGCATTATCAGTTATCAAGAACACATGAATATAATTAAACTACATAATTGAGAATTGAAATAGATAGCTAAAGGCGGATTTTAATTCCAATACAATCATCTATAATTCGATACAAATAAAACTTTTATAACTTTCTTAGATTAATTTAGAATGAATCATATCAAAATCACCCTTGTATTACACAGTTCGAATTCCATACATAACTAGTAAAATTGAATTGAAATGTATTCCCAATGGAACAGTATCTCAAATCATTAAAATTATTACTTATAACGATGACGTACGCTGGCAGGATTTTACAAAACAAAAATGTTCAGATCTTGAAGAACAATTGTTGGCATCTAAGTTCATTACTACCTCGAAACAACCTCAAATAACATTAGAACGCAATTTAATAGAAAAACCTCAAACACGATACGAGGTCGAGCCAAAAGACTATCTAAAGAGCTCAATCAAGTGCTGCCATCATTTATGAATACCATTATTACCACCCTGATAAGGTTTTACCTATGATATCACCACCTCCTAAAAAACAACTCGTGAGAAAACAAATTTAATTTCTAATATCAGTATCATACACCATTCAGCAAAAAATAATGATTGCCTATATAATAGACAATCATGACCCCTACAAATATGACCTAGGCAGAATGGCAGTCTGCTTGATTGAACTCAACAACCAATCGCAATGAGGTCAGCATTGTAGCTTATCTTCAATTTATTTACTATATTTCAACAAGTACTTTAACAAATTCATCTTTAAGTTGATCTAAATTTGCCATGTTATTTTTAGCCATCAACAATCATAGTAAGTGATGACGTGGACAAGGACTTGTGAGTTATAGCTATTAA
>NW_019253884.1:0-1203 GCF_002742605.1 Olea europaea var. sylvestris
AATGTTAAAAGAAACATATAGGAGTTAACCTAGCGTATTTTACTAAAATCATACAATACTTACCAGGTAAAAGTTTCCTTCACACTATCTCGAACGCTTTCCACTTGGACTAGTCTACATCTCAAAAAAGATTAGGGTATGTCCCGTTGACGACTCTCCTCCTCTTCGACTTAGCCATGAAGGTAGAGACAACGTAATGTGATGGTAATCTCGGCCTCTTACTGACCATATATTCTGACATACCAACAGCATGTTTCTTAGTCTTAATCAAGATTGGCGTCTTCTCCTCCTCCATTCCAAGGATCAGCATCTTTTCTAGGCTCACCACCCCTCTGTCATCCCTTCCTCCACCATCTCTTTCATCCTCCCATCTATTCCGTGATCCCTTCCTTCATCACATCTCCCATCCCCAATGGGGCCACCCTCTCAAACTCTACAAATAATAAAAATGATTTATTGCACCATCTGACCACAACTGTGGGTGATCCCCCTCCAACACCCTCTCGATCACCCTTGCGGTTCACTCTTTCCATCACCTTTTCCAGTACTCTATCATCTACCTACTAATCACCTCGAAGTAGTGTTGATAAAAGCGTAAAATATAATACTTTCCCCTCTTAATTATTGCATTATGTGATTATTTGATACCAAAATACACTCATTATACTTATGTTTTGATTCAGGTTGAATTTTGGTAGAAAATGTGAAATTTGGGAGGAAAGATCGAAAAAGGACCAAAGTGGAAGAAAATGAAAGTTCGAGGACTAAAGCGTAAACACTCCAAACCTGTGTGTAACATTATGATGAAGATTCAAAAGTTTTAGAGGTCAAGTGGATGAGGAAATAAGTCAAAGGGATGAAATATCCTCAAAGTTTGATGACACATCAATTCCCAATCGAAAAAGTTACGCATTGGTTTTCAATCTCATATTGGGACCCTTTTTGACATGTCAAACGATCGAATTGGAAGATGATATTTGAAGAAAACCCTTTGAGTTAGGTTTCCAACTCAATTTGAATCACATCAATCGAACATTGGGAGGGAAATTTATGACCAAAATACTAAAAGTTGTCTGGTGGAAAAAAATTTGAACTATGCGGTCGCATAGTTCAAAAACCATGTGATCGCATAGAAGGCTCCAGAGATTTCGGAGCAGGAACTAAGTTGTTCTATGCGATCACATGTGTTTCTACTATGCGGTC
>NW_019253885.1:0-1203 GCF_002742605.1 Olea europaea var. sylvestris
TTTATATTAGCTTATTTTCCTTCTTTTTTTTTATTGAAAATATTTTTTTTATTCATTTACTAATATATTCTTATTTAATTTGTTTAGTTATAACCAATTTTCTTCATTTAGTCTTGAAATTGTACAAATATAATTAAGGGTAAACTAATAAAGTTTTTGGCAAAAATTATTTTTTTCAATAGCATTAAGTAAGATTTCTTAATTCGTGCAAAAAATAAAATCAAACTATATAAATTGAACAAATGTTTTTGGAGATTGAGAATGAAGTATGAATTGCCCCGATCATCGATGGTTATAGATTTTACACGAGTGGTTTACTAGCTTGTAAATTCACGGCCACACATTTAGCCAAGCAATGAAGTAAGATCGAGGATGAATTTAGCCTCTGTTTTGTGGGAATTAAAATTGAATTTTTTTGTAAATTTTAATAAAAGTTGATAAAATGTGTGGTTGAAGAATTTTGAGCCCATAAAATATATGGTTAAAAGTAATTATTAATTTTAACTTAAATTATAATTTAGATTTTAATCAATATCAGACACGAGCTTAGTGTTGCCAATCACATTATCATTACATGTTGCATTGCAATAGTAGAATTTGACACAATTGGCCTATGGACTAAACCAACGAGAAGAAGCATGGAAATGCAACAGTATTATCTGAAATGGTCACTCAGAATTTCATGTTTTTATGTGTATGGGACCCAGAAAGATTATAAGAGAAGATAGATATCCATTGACCTGACTTAGTGCTTCTGCAACAGCAAGTGGGAAGATATATGCCCACTAATCCGAAATTGGGCTTTATCAATCAGTATAGGACTAGACTTAAGAAAGGCCCAAGACAGTCTAGTCCAGTCCATCCACTGGGCCTCGGCTAGCCCAAGTTTTGTAATGGGCCGGTCAATCCTGGCTTAGACAAGTATTTATGTGCAATTTACCCTTGAGGAAATTACATCGATACAGGTATTTAAAAATTGAATTTATAAAATGAGGTTTAAAGTTTACTTATTCAAACATTAGGTAAATACATATACTCTCTCCACCCAATTAAAACCCTAAATTATTTTCTCCCTCTTCCCATCTTTTTTCCCCGTTCTCTCTGTCTCTCTTATATCTCTCCCACATGGCCGTTGCTGCCGAGCAATGAGTGCAGCTCATTGCAATCTCCTCTGAGCGACACATTGTCTCGGCAGCGATAAAA
>NW_019253886.1:0-1203 GCF_002742605.1 Olea europaea var. sylvestris
AAACGCAAAGAAATGACGAAAATTTACTGGCTCTCCTCGCAACCATAAATCTTATTCAATCTCTTCATTCATAAAAAAAAAAATAAAAAAAAAAATAGAGAGAGAGAGAGAAGAGAAACTAATAGATTAATTCAACTAAAAATACCTTATCTAGGACTAGGAGAGTTGATCCATGGTGACCTGGTGAAGATACGTACTAGTACCAGATTACCATGGCTTGTATTATTAACACATTACGACCCATATGCAGTTATTAGGAATTCAAAATACAGGACCCCAAATTTCAGCAAGAATCATCAATAAGTAATAAAATATTAAGCCTCCAAAAATTCACAATTGGAAATACACTAATTCCAAATGAAACGGTAGGTAAAAAAATAAATTACTTGAGTAAGCGAAGGTCTGCGAGGTCACGAGGCAGCTTGAGCATCCCATATTCGGCAGAGGGCATGGAGAGGTAAATAAACAACAATCCGGTAGAAAATACCAAAAACACCCCTAACGACGCTCCAAACTCCCACCTTGAAATTGGAAACTTCTCCGCCTTGAAATTCTTCCCGGTGGAAAACTCCGCATTCTTTTCCTCATCCCTATCCAACACCCGCCCTCCAGTTTCCACCACCAAACCCCGCGACAATCAGTGGCGGATCCAGGTGGTGGCCGCCCTAGCTGGATCCGGTGGGAGAAATTTTTTTTTGTTAACCATATATTAAATATTTACCTTATATTTCTAGTAATTGATTTTATTTTCAAAAATTCCTTGCAGCTCAATTGGTGAGAACCGGCGTCAATAAACTTGACGTCTTGGGTTCAAATCAGCCTGTTTGCCCCATTCTAAGTTAATTTTTTTCTCACTTTTCAAGCATTTGTGGGTCCCAAGGTAATACAACTTTTAATTAATTCTGACAATATACATTCCGCATGGCGTCAAAAAATGGAAGTGACGGTTGCCATATTTTTAAGTCCCTATCAATGCCCTTAAATTTTTGTGTGTTGGGTGGCACGTGTACATTTCCAAGTAAAATCCGAGGGCAAAATAGACAATCCATTCTCAATGGCATTTCACTTAAAAAATACATTCTGACTCAATTCTGAACTCTTGTCATGAATTGTCATGTCGTACTGTGTAAAAATGATTAAAATGAGTGTCAAACGGAGGCTTGTCAATGGTTTGTTATGTATTATTTTTATTCTATAATTTTT
>NW_019253887.1:0-11507 GCF_002742605.1 Olea europaea var. sylvestris
CCCCGACGCAAGCTTTGATTCCAATCAACCTGCCAAATTTCAGCCCATTCCGACACCGTCGCGAAAAATGACGAAATTTCCCCTAGCGCGGTTCTCGTTTCCGATCAACCTGTCAAATTTTTGCCCATTTCGACACCGTCGCAAAAAATGACGAAATTGTCCCCGGCGCGATTTTTTTACCAATCAACCTTCCAAATTTCAGCCCATTCCGACACCGTCGCGAAAAATGAAGAAATTGCCCCTGGCGCGGTTTTTTGTTTCCGATCAACCTGTCAAGTTTTGGCGCATTCCGACACCGTCGTGAGAAAACGACGAAATTGTCCCTGGCGATTTTTGTTTTCGATCAACCTGTCAAATTTTAGCCCATTCCAACACCGTCGCGAAAAATGACGAAATTGCCCCTAGCGCGATTTTTGTTTCCGATCAACCTGTCAAGTTTTGGCGCATTCCGACACCGTCGTGAGAAAACGACGAAATTGTCCCTGGCGATTTTTGTTTTCGATCAACCTGTCAAATTTTAACCCATTCCGACTCCGTCGCGAAAAATGACGAAATTGCCCCTAGCGCGATTTTTGTTTCCGATCAACCTGTCAAGTTTTGGCGCATTCCGACACCGTCGTGAGAAAACGACGAAATTGTCCCTGGCGATTTTTGTTTTCGATCAACCTGTCAAATTTTAACCCATTCCGACTCCGTCGCGAAAAATGACGAAATTGCCCCCGGCGCAAGCTTTGTTTCCATTCAACCTGCCAAATTTCAGCCCATTCCGACACCGTCGCGAAAAATGACGAAATCGCCCCTAGCGCGGTTTTCGTTTCCGAAAAACCAGTCAAATTTTTTCCCATTTCGATACCGTCGCGAAAAATGACGAAATTGCTCTCGGCACGATTTTTGTTTCCAATCAACCTGCCATATTTCAGCCCATTCCGACACTGTCGCGAAAAATGACGCAATTGCCCCCGACGCGATTTTTGTTTCGATCAACCTGTCACCTGCCAAATTTCAGCCCATTTCGACACCGTCGCGAAAACTGACGAAATTGCCCTCGGCGCGATTTTTATTTTAGATCAAACTGCCAAATTTCAGCCCATTTCGACACCGTCGCGAAAACTGACGAAATTGCCCTCGGCGCGATTTTTATTTTAGATCAAACTGCCAAATTTCAGCCCATTTCGACACCGTCGCGAAAACTGACGAAATTGCCCTCGGCGCGATTTTTATTTTAGATCAAACTGCCAAATTTCAGCCCATTTCGACACCGTCGCGAAAACTGACGAAATTGCCCTCGGCGCGATTTTTATTTTAGATCAAACTGCCAAATTTCAGCCCATTTCGACACCGTCGCGAAAACTGACGAAATTGCCCTCGGCGCGATTTTTATTTTAGATCAAACTGCCAAATTTCAGCCCATTTCGACACCGTCGCGAAAACTGACGAAATTGCCCTCGGCGCGATTTTTATTTTAGATCAAACTGCCAAATTTCAGCCCATTTCGACACCGTCGCGAAAACTGACGAAATTGCCCTCGGCGCGATTTTTATTTTAGATCAAACTGCCAAATTTCAGCCCATTTCGACACCGTCGCGAAAACTGACGAAATTGCCCTCGGCGCGATTTTTATTTTAGATCAAACTGCCAAATTTCAGCCCATTTCGACACCGTCGCGAAAACTGACGAAATTGCCCTCGGCGCGATTTTTATTTTAGATCAAACTGCCAAATTTCAGCCCATTTCGACACCGTCGCGAAAACTGACGAAATTGCCCTCGGCGCGATTTTTATTTTAGATCAAACTGCCAAATTTCAGCCCATTTCGACACCGTCGCGAAAACTGACGAAATTGCCCTCGGCGCGATTTTTATTTTAGATCAAACTGCCAAATTTCAGCCCATTTCGACACCGTCGCGAAAACTGACGAAATTGCCCTCGGCGCGATTTTTATTTTAGATCAAACTGCCAAATTTCAGCCCATTTCGACACCGTCGCGAAAACTGACGAAATTGCCCTCGGCGCGATTTTTATTTTAGATCAAACTGCCAAATTTCAGCCCATTTCGACACCGTCGCGAAAACTGACGAAATTGCCCTCGGCGCGATTTTTATTTTAGATCAAACTGCCAAATTTCAGCCCATTTCGACACCGTCGCGAAAACTGACGAAATTGCCCTCGGCGCGATTTTTATTTTAGATCAAACTGCCAAATTTCAGCCCATTTCGACACCGTCGCGAAAACTGACGAAATTGCCCTCGGCGCGATTTTTATTTTAGATCAAACTGCCAAATTTCAGCCCATTTCGACACCGTCGCGAAAACTGACGAAATTGCCCTCGGCGCGATTTTTATTTTAGATCAAACTGCCAAATTTCAGCCCATTTCGACACCGTCGCGAAAACTGACGAAATTGCCCTCGGCGCGATTTTTATTTTAGATCAAACTGCCAAATTTCAGCCCATTTCGACACCGTCGCGAAAACTGACGAAATTGCCCTCGGCGCGATTTTTATTTTAGATCAAACTGCCAAATTTCAGCCCATTTCGACACCGTCGCGAAAACTGACGAAATTGCCCTCGGCGCGATTTTTATTTTAGATCAAACTGCCAAATTTCAGCCCATTTCGACACCGTCGCGAAAACTGACGAAATTGCCCTCGGCGCGATTTTTATTTTAGATCAAACTGCCAAATTTCAGCCCATTTCGACACCGTCGCGAAAACTGACGAAATTGCCCTCGGCGCGATTTTTATTTTAGATCAAACTGCCAAATTTCAGCCCATTTCGACACCGTCGCGAAAACTGACGAAATTGCCCTCGGCGCGATTTTTATTTTAGATCAAACTGCCAAATTTCAGCCCATTTCGACACCGTCGCGAAAACTGACGAAATTGCCCTCGGCGCGATTTTTATTTTAGATCAAACTGCCAAATTTCAGCCCATTTCGACACCGTCGCGAAAACTGACGAAATTGCCCTCGGCGCGATTTTTATTTTAGATCAAACTGCCAAATTTCAGCCCATTTCGACACCGTCGCGAAAAATGACGAAATTACCCCTGGCGCGGTTTTCGATTCCGATCGACCTGTCAAATATACACCGTTGCGAAAAATGACGAAATTGCCGCTGGCGTGGTTTTTGTTTCTGATCTACCTTTCAAATTTTAGCCTATTCCGACACCGTCGCGAAAACTGACGAAATTGCCCCGGCGCGATTTTTGTTTCCAATTAACCTGCCAAATTTCACCCCATTCCGACTCCATCGCGAAAAATGACGAAATTGCCCCCGGCACAAGCTTTGTTTCCAATCAACCTGCCAAATTTCAGCCCATTCCGACACCGCCTCAAAAAATGACGAAATTGCCCCTAGCGCGGTTTTCGTTTCCGAACAACCAGTTAAATTTTTTCCCATTTCGATACCGTCGCGAAAAATGACGAAATTGCTCCCGGCACGATTTTTGTTTCCAATCGACCAGCCAAATTTCAGCCCATTCCGGCACCGTCGCCAAAAATGACGAAATTGCCTCGACAAAATTTTTGTTTCCAATCAACCTGCCGAATTTCAGCCCATTCTGACACCGCGCGCGAAAAATGATGAAATTGCCCCTAGCGCGGTTTTCGTTTCCAATCAACCTGCCAAATTTTTGCCCATTCCAACACTGTCGCAAAAAATGACGAAATTGCCCCCGGAGCAATTTTTGTTTCCAATCAACTTTCCAAATTTCAGCACATTCCGACACCGTCGCGAAAAATGACGAAATTGCCCTCGACAGAATTTTTGTTTCAAATCAACTTGCCATATTTCAGCCTATTCCGACACCGTCGCGAAAAATGAAGAAATTGGCCCTGGCGCGGTTTTTGTTTCCAATCAACCTGTCAAATTTTGGCCCATTCCGACACCGTCGTGAAAAATGACGAAATTATCCCTGGCGATTTTTGTTTTCGATCAACCTGTCAAATTTGAGCCCATTCCAACACCGTCGCGAAAAATGACGAAATCGCCCCCGGTGCGATTTTTGTTTCCAATCAACCTGCCAAATTTCAGTCCATTCCGACACCGTTACGAAAAATGACGAAATTGCACCCGCCGCTATTTTTGTTTCCAATCAACTTGCCAAATTTCAGCACATTCCGACACTGTCGCGAAAATTGACGAAATTGCCCCTAGCGCGATTTTTGCTTCCGATCAACCTGTCAAATTTTAGCCCATGCCGACTCCGTCGCGAAAAATGACGAAATTACCCCTGGCGCGGTTTTGGATTCCGATCGACCTGTCAAATTTTAGCCCATTCCGACACCGTTGCGAAAAATGACGAAATTGCACCTGGCGTGGTTTTGGTTTCTGATCGACCTATCAAATTTTAGCCCATTCCGACACCGTCGCGAAAAATGACGAAATTGCCCCGGAGCGATTTTTGTTTCCAAACGACCTGCCAAATTTCAGCCCATTCCGACACTGTCGCGAAAAATGACGAAATTGCACCTGGCGTGGTTTTTGTTTCCGATCGACCTGTCAAATTTTGGCCCATTCCGACACCGTCGCGAAAAATGACGAAATTGCTCCCGGCGCGATTTTTGTTTCCAATCAACCTGCCAAATTTCAGCCCATTCCGACACTGTCGCGAAAAATGACGAAATTCCACCTGGCGTGATTTTTGTCTCCGATCGACCTGTCAAATTTTGGCCCATTCCGACACCGTCGCGAAAAATGACGAAATTGCTCCCGGCGCGATTTTTGTTTCCAATCAACCTGCCAAATTTCAGCCCATTCCGACACTGTCGCGAAAAATGACGAAATTCCACCTGGCGTGATTTTTGTCTCCGATCGACCTGTCAAATTTTGGCCCATTCCGACACCGTCGTGAAAAATATCGAAATTGTCCCTGGCGATTTTTGTTCCGGATCAACCTGTCAAATTTTAGCCCATTCCGACACCGTCGCAAAAAATGAAGAAAATGCCTTGGCGCGATTTTTGTTTCCGATCAACCTGTCAAATTTTGGCCCATTCCGACACCGTCGTGAAAAATATCGAAATTGTCCCTGGCGATTTTTGTTCCGGATCAACCTGTCAAATTTTAGCCCATTCCGACACCGTCGCGAAAAATGACGAAATTGCCCCCAACAAAATTTTTGTTTCCAATCAACCTGCAAAATTTCAGCCCATTCCGACACTGTCGCTAAAAATGACGAAATTGCCCCTAGCGCGGTTTTTGTTTCCGATCAACCTATCAAATTTTAGCCCATTCCGACACCGTCGTGAAAAATGACGAAATTGCCCCTGGCGATTTTTGTTTCTGATCAACCTGTCAAATTTTAGCCCATTCCGACACCTTCGCGAAAAATGACGAAATCGCCCCAGCCCATTCCGAACACTGCCGCGAAAAATGAAGAAATTGCCCCTAGCGCGATTTTCGTTACCGATCAACCTGTCAAATTTTTACGAATTCCGACACCGTCGCGAAAAATGAAGAAGTTGACCCCGACGCAAGCTTTGATTCCAATCAACCTGCCAAATTTCAGCCCATTCCGACACCGTCGCGAAAAATGACGAAATTGCCCTCAGCGCGGTTCTCGTTTCCGATCAACCTGTCAAATTTTTGCCCATTCCGACACCGTCGCAAAAAATGACGAAATTGCCCCCGGCGCGATTTTTTTTCCAATCAACCTTCCAAATTTCAGCCCATTCCGACACCGTCGCGAAAAATGAAGAAATTGCCCCTGGCGCGGTTTTTGTTTCCGATCAACCTGTCAAGTTTTGGCCCATTCCGACACCGTCGTGAAAAACGACGAAATTGTCCCTGGCGATTTTTGTTTTCGATCAACCTGTCAAATTTTAGCCCATTCCAACACCGTCGTGAAAAATGACGAAATCGCACCCGGCGCGATTTTTGCTTCGATCAACCTGTCAAGTTTTAACCCATTCCGACTCAGTCGCGAAAAATGACGAAATTACCCCTGGTGCGATTTTCGATTCCGATCGACCAATCAAATTTTGGCCAATTCCGTCACCGTTGCGAAAAATGATGAAATTGCCCCTGGCGTGGTTTTTGTTTCTGATCTACCTTTCAAATTTTAGCCTATTCCGACACCGTCGCGAAAACTGACGAAATTGCCCCGGCACGATTTTTGTTTCCAATCGACCTGCCAAATTTCAGCCCATTCCGGCACCGTCGCCAAAAATGACGAAATTGCCCCGACAAAATTTTTGTTTCCAATCAACCTGCCGAAATTCAGCCCATTCCGACACCGTCGCGAAAAATGACGAAATTGCCCCTAGCGCGATTTTCGTTTCCGATCAACCTGCCAAATATTTGCCCAATCCGACACCGTCGCAAAAAATGACGAAATTGCCCCCGGAGCAATTTTTGTTTCCGATCAACCTGTCAAATTTTAGCCCATTCCAACACCGTCGCGAAAAATGACGAAATCGCTCCCAGTGCGATTTTTGTTTCCAATCAACCTGCCAAATTTCAGCCCATTCCGACACCGTCACGAAAAATGACGAAATTGCCCCCGCCGCTATTTTTGTTTCCAATCAACTTGCCAAATTTCAGCACATTCCGACACTGTCGCGAAAATTGACGAAATTGCCCCTGGCGCGGTTTTGGATTCCGATCGACCTGTCAAATTTTAGCCCATTCCGACACCGTTGCGAAAAATGACGAAATTGCACCTGGCGTGGTTTTTCTTTCTGATCGACCTGTCAAATTTTAGCCCATTCCGACACCGTCGCGAAAAATGACGAAATTGCCCCGGCGCGATTTTTGTTTCCAATCAACCTGCCAAATTTCAGCTCATTCGGACACCATCGCGAAAAATGACGAAATTACCCCAGACGCAAGCTTTAATTCCAATCAACCTGCCAAATTTCAGCCCATTCCGACATCGTCGCGAAAAATGACGAAATCGCCCCTAGCGCTGTTTTCATTTCCGATCAACCTGTCAAATTTTTGCCCATTTCGACACCGTCGCGAAAAATGACGAAATTGCCCTGGCGCGATTTTTGTTTCCGATCAACCTATCAAATTTTAGCCAATAACGACACCGACGCGAAAAGTGACGAAATCGCCCCCTGCGCGATTTTTGTTTCCAATCAACCTGCCAAATTTCAGCTCATTCGGACACCATCGCGAAAAATGACGAAATTACCCCAGACGCAAGCTTTAATTCCAATCAACCTGCCAAATTTCAGCCCATTCCGACATCGTCGCGAAAAATGACGAAATCGCCCCTAGCGCTGTTTTCATTTCCGATCAACCTGTCAAATTTTTGCCCATTTCGACACCGTCGCGAAAAATGACGAAATTGCTCCCGACACGATTTTTGTTTCCAATCAACCTGCCAAATTTCAGCCCATTCTGGCACCGTCGCGAAAAATAACGAAATTGGCCCGACAAAATTTTTGTTTCCAATCAACCTGCCAAATTTCAGCCCATTCCAACACCGCCGCGAAAAATAACGAAATTGCCCCTAGCGCGATTTTCGTTTCCGATCAAGCTGTCAAATTTTTGCCCATTCCCAAACCGTCGCGAAAAATGACGAAATTGCTCTCGACGCGAATTTTGTTTCCAATCAACCTGCCAAATTTCATCCCATTCCGACACCGTCGCGAAAAATGACGAAATTACCCCCGACAGAATTTTTGTTTCCAATCAACCTGCCAAATTTCAGCCCATTCCGACACCGTCGCTAAAAATGACGATATTGCCCCCGGCGCGCTTTCTGTTTCCAATCAACCTATCAAATTTTAGCCCATTTCGACACCGTCGTGAAAAATGACGAAATTGCCCCTGGCGATTTTTGTTTCCGATCAACCTGTCAAATTTTAGCCCATACCGACACCGTCGGCAAAAGTGACGAAATCGCCCCCAGCGCGATTTTTGTTTCCAATTAACCTACCAAATTTCAGCCCATTCCGACACCATCGAGAAAAATGACGAAATTGCCCCTAGCGGGGTTTTCGTTTTCGATCAACCTGTCAAATTTTTGCCCATTTCGACACCGTCACGAAAAATGACGAAATTGCTCCCGGCATGATTTTTGTTTCGAATCAACCAGCCAAATTTCAGCCCATTCCGGCACTGTCGCGAAAAATGACGAAATTGCACCGACAAAATTTTTGGTTTCCAATCAACCTGCCAAATTTCTGCCTCTTCCGACACCGCCGCGAAAAATGACGAAATTGTCCCTGGCGCGGTATTTGTTTCCGATCAATGTGACATATTTATCCCATTCCGACACCGTCGTGAAAAATGATGAAATTGCCCCTGGCGATTTTTGTTTCTGATCAACCTGTCAATTTTTAGCCCATTCCGACACCGTCGCGAAAATTGACGAAATCTCCCCCGGTGCGATTTTTGTTTCCAATCAACCTGCCAAATTTCAGCCCATTCCGACACCATTGCAAAAAATGACGAAATTGGCCCCAACGCAAGCTTTGATTCCAATCAACCTGCCAAATTTCAGCCCATTCCGACACCGTCGTGAAAAATGACGAAATTGCCCCTAGCGCGATTTTTGTTTCCGATCAACCTGTCAAATTTTTCCCCATTCCGACACCGTCGCAAAAAATGACGAAACTGCCCCCGGCGCGATTTTTGTTTCCGATCAACCTGTCAAATTTTTCCCCATTCCGACACCGTCGCAAAAAATGACGAAACTGCCCCCGGCGCGATTTTTGTTTCCGATCAACCTGTCAAATTTTTCCCCATTCCGACACCGTCGCAAAAAATGACGAAACTGCCCCCGGCGCGATTTTTGTTTCCGATCAACCTGTCAAATTTTTGCCCATTTCGACACCGTCGCGAAAAATGACGAAATTGCTACCGACGCGATTTTTGTTTCCAATCAACCTGCCAAATTTCAGCCCATTCTGACACCGTCGCGAAAAATGAAGAAATTGCGCCTACAGAATTTTTGTTTACAATCAACCTGCCAAATTTCAGCCCATTCCGACACCGTCGCTATAAATGACAAAATCGCCCCTAGCGCGGTTCTCGTTTCCGATCAACCTGTAAAATTTTTGCCCATTTCGACACCGTCGCAAAAAATGACGAAATTGCCCCCGGCGCGATTTTTGTTTCCAATCAACCTTCCAAATTTCAGCCCATTCTGACACCGTCGTGAAAAATGATGAAATTGCCCCGACAAAATTTTTGTTTCCAATCAACCTGCCAAATTTCTGCCAATTCCGACACCGTCGCGAAAAATGACGAAATTGCCCCCGACAAAATTTTTGTTTCCAATCAACCTGCCAAATTTCAGCCCATTCCGACACCGTCGCGAAAAATTAGGAAATTGCCCCTAGCGCGGTTTTCGTTTCCGATCAACCTGACAAATTTTTGCCCATTTCGACACCGTCGCGAATAATGACGAAATTGCTGCCGACGCGATTTTTGTTTCCAATCAACATGCCAAATTTTAGTCCATTCTGACACCGTCGCGAAAAATGACGAAATTACCCTTACAGAATTTTTGTTTACAATCAACCTGCCAAATTTCAGCCCATTCCGACACTGTCGCTAAAAATGATGAAATTGCCCCAAGCGTGGTTCTCGTTTTCGATCAACCTGTCAAATTTTTGCCCATTTCGACATCGTCGCAAAAAATGACAAAATTGCCCCCGGCGCGATTTTTGTTTCCCATCGAGCTGTCAAATTTCAGCCAATTCCGACTCCATCGCGAAAAATGACGAAATTGCCCCCGACGCAAGCTTTGATTCCAATCAACCTGCCAAATTTCAGACCATTCCGACACCTTCACAAAAAATGACGAAATTGCCCCTAGCGCGATTTTCGTTTCCGATCAACCTATCAAATTTTTGCCCATTTCGACACCGTCACGAAAAATGACGAAATTGCTACCGATGCGATTTTTGTTTCCAATCAACCTGCCAAATTTCAGCCCATTCCGACACCGTCGCGAAAAATGACGAAATCGCCCCAGCCCATTCCGAACACTGCCGCGAAAAATGACGAAATTGCCCCTAGCGCGATTTTCGTTTCCGATCAACCTGTCAAATTTTGGCGAATTCCGACACCGTCGCGAAAAATGACGAAATTGACCCCGACGCAAGCTTTGATTCCAATCAACCTGCCAAATTTCAGCCCATTCCGACACCGTCGCGAAAAATGACGAAATTGACCCCGACGCAAGCTTTGATTCCAATCAACCTGCCAAATTTCAGCCCATTCCGACACCGTCGCGAAAAATGACGAAATTGCCCCTAGCAGAATTTTTGTTTACAATCAACCTGCCAAATTTCAGCCCATTCCGACACCGTCGCTAAAAATGACGAAATTGCCCCTAGCGCGGTTCTCGTTTCCGATCAACCTGTAAAATTTTTGCCCATTTCGACACCGTCGCAAAAAATGACGAAATTGCCCCTTGCGCGGTTTTCGTTTCCCTTCAACCAGTGAAATTTTTGCACATTTCGACACCTTCGCCAAAAATGACGAAATTGCACCCGGCAAGATTTTTGTTTCCAATCGACCTGCCAAATTTCAGCCCATTCCGGCACCGTCACCAAAAATGACGAAATTGCCCCCGACGCAAGCTTTGATTCCAATCAACCTGCCAAATTTCAGCCCATTTCGATACCGTCGCGAAAAATGAAGAAATTGCCTTGGCGCGATTTTTGTTTCCGATCAACCTGTCAAATTTTGGCCCATTCCGACACCGTTGTGAAAAATGACGAAATTGTCCATGGCGATTTTTGTTTCCGATCAACCTGTCAAATTTTAGCCCATTCCGACACCGTCGCGAAAAATGACGAAATTGCTCCCGACAAAATTTTTGTTTCCAATCAACCTGCCAAATTTCAGCCCATTCCGACACTGTCGCGAAAAATGACGAAATTGCCCCTAGCGTGGTTTTTGTTTCCGATCAACCTATCAAATTTTAGCCCATTCCGACACCGTCGTGAAAAATGACGAAATTGCCCCTGGCGATTTTCGTTTCTGATCAACCTGCCAAATTTTAGCCCATTCCGACACCGTCGCAAAAAATGACGAAATCGCCCCAGCCCATTCCGAACACTGCCGCGAAAAATGACGAAATTGCCCCTAGCCCGATTTTCGTTTCCGATCAACCTGTCAAATTTTTGCGCATTCCGACACCGTCGCGAAAAATGACGAAACTGCCCCCGACGCAAGCTTTGATTCCAATCAACCTGCCAAATTTCAGCCCATTCCGACACCGTCGCGAAAAAATGACGAAATTGTCCCTAGCGCGGTTCTCGTTTCCGATCTACCTGTCAAATTTTTGCCCATTCCGACACCGTCGCAAAAAATGACGAAATTTCCCCCGGCGCGATTTTTGTTTCCAATCAACCTTCCAAATTTCAGCCCATTCCGACACCGTCTCGAAAAATGAAGGAATTGCCCCTGGCGCGGTTTTTGTTTCCGATCAACCAGTCAAGTTTTGCCCCATTCCGACACCGTCGTGAAAAACGACGAAATTGTCCCTGGCGATTTTTGTTTTCGATCAACCTGTCAAATTTTAGCCCATTCCAACACCGTCG
>NW_019253887.1:11601-41189 GCF_002742605.1 Olea europaea var. sylvestris
CGACGCGAAAAGTGACGAAATCGCCCCCGGCGCAAGCTTTGATTCCAATCAACCTGCCAAATTTCAGCCCATTCCGACACCGTCGCGAAAAATGACGAAATCGCCCCTAGCGCGATTTTCGTTTCCGATCAACCTGTCAAATTTTTGCCCATTTCGACACCATTGCGAAAAATGACGAAATTGCTCTCGGCACGATTTTTGTTTCCAATCAACCTGCCAAATTTCAGCCCATTCCGGCACCGTCGCGAAAAATGACGAAATTGCCCCGACAAAATTTTTGTTTCCAATGAACCTGCCAAATTTCAGCCCATTCCGACACCGCCTCAAAAAATGACGAAATTGCCCCTAGCGCGGTTTTCGTTTCCGATCAACCAGTCAAATTTTTGGCCATTTCGATACCGTCGCGAAAAATGACGAAATTGCTCCCGACACGATTTTTGTTTCCAATCGACCTGCCAAATTTCAGCCCATTCCGGCACCGTCGCCAAAAATGACGAAATTGCCCCGACAAAATTTTTGTTTCCAATCAACCTGCCGAATTTCAGCCCATTCCGACACCGTCGCGAAAAATGACGAAATTGCCCCTAGCGCGGTTTTCGTTTCCGATCAACCTGCCAAATTTTTGCCCATTCCGACACCGTCGCAAAAAATGACGAAATTGCCCCCCGAGCAATTTTTGTTTCCAATCAACCTTCCAAATTACAGCCCATTCCGACACCGTCGCGAAAAATGACGAAATTGCCCCCGACAGAATTTTTGTTTCCAATCAACTTGCCATATTTCAGCCTATTCCGACACCGTCGCGAAAAATGAAGAAATTAGCCCTGGCGCGGTTTTTTTTTCCGATCAACCTGTCAAATTTTGGCCCATCCGACACCGTCGTGAAAAATGACGAAATTATCCCTGGCGATTTTTGTTTCCGATCAACATGTCAAATTTTAGCCCATTCCAACACCGTCGCGAAAAATGACGAAATCGCCCCCGGTGCGATTTTTTGTTTCCAATCAACCTGCCAAAATTTCAGTCCATTCCGACACCGTCGCGAAAAATAACGAAATTGCCCCCGCCGCTATTTTTGTTTCCAATCAACTTGCCAAATTTCAGCACATTCCGACACTGTCGCGAAAATTGACAAAATTGCCCCTGGCGCGGTTTTGGATTCCGATCGACCTGTCAAATTTCAGCCCATTCCGACACCGTCGCGAAAAATGATGAAATTGAACCTGGCGTGGTTTTTGTTTCCGATCGACCTGTCAAATTTTGGCCCATTCCGACACCGTCGCGAAAAATGACGAAATTGCCCAGGCGCGATTTTTGTTTCCGATCAACCTATCAAATTTTAGCCAATACCGACACGACGCGAAAAGTGACGAAATCGCCCCCTGCGCGATTTTTGTTTCCAATCAACCTGCCAAATTTCAGCTCATTCGGACACCATCGCGAAAAATGACGAAATTACCCCCGACGCAAGCTTTGATTCCAATCAACCTGCCAAATTTCAGCCCATTCTGACATCGTCGCGAAAAATGACGAAATCGCCCCTAGCGCTGTTTTCATTTTCGATCAACCTGTCAAATTTTTGCCCATTTCGACACCGTCGCGAAAAATGACGAAATTGCTACCGACGCGATTTTTGTTTCCAATCAACCTGCCAAATTTCAGCCCATTATGACACCGTCGCGAAAAATGCAGAAATTGCCCCGACAGAATTTTTGTTTACAATCAACCTGCCAAATTTCAGCTCATTCCGACACCGTCGCTAAAAATGACGAAATTGCCCCTGGCGCGCTTTCTGTTTCCAATCAACCTATCAAATTTTAGCCCATTTCGATACCGTCGTGAAAAATGATGAAATTGCCCCTGGCGGTTTTCGTTTCCGATCAACCAGTCAAATATTTGCCGATTCCGACACCATCGCAAAAAATGACAAAATTGCCCCGACAAAATTTTTGTTTCCAATCAACCAGCCAAATTTCAGCCCATTCCGACACCGCCTCAAAAAATGACGAAATTGCCCCTAGCGCGATTTTCGTTTCCGATCAAGCTGTCAAATTTTTGCCCATTCCGACACCGTCGCGAGCCCATTTCGACACCGTCGTAAAAAATGACGAAATTGCCCCTGGCGCGCTTTCTGTTTCCAATCAACCTATAAAATTTTAGCCCATTTCGACCCCGTCGTGAAAAATGACGAAATGAAAAATGACGAAATTGCCCCCGACACAATTTTTGTTTCCAATCAACCTGCCAAATTTCAGCCCATTCCGACACCGTCGCTAAAAATGACGAAATTGCCCCTGGCGCGCTTTCTGTTTCCAATCAACCTATAAAATTTTAGCCCATTTCGACACCGTCGTGAAAAATGACGAAATTGCCCCTGGCGATTTTTTTTTCCGATCAACCTGTCAAATTTTAGCCCATACCGACACCACCGCGAAAAGTGACGAAATCGCCCCCGGCACGATTTTTGTTTCCAATCAACCTACCAAATTTCAGCCCATTCCGACACCATCGCGAAAAATCACGAAATTGCCCCCGACACAAGCTTTGATTCCAATCAACCTGCCAAATTTCAGTCCATTCTGACACCGTCGCGAGAAATGACGAAATTGCCCCTAGCGGGGTTTTCGATTCCGATCAACCTGTCAAATTTTTGCCCATTTCGACACTGTCACGAAAAATGACGAAATTGCTCCCGGTACGATTTTTGTTTCGAATCAACCTGCCAAATTTCAGCCCATTCCGGCACCGTCGCGAAAAATGACGAAATTGCACCGACAAAATTTTTGGTTTCCAATCAACCCGCCAAATATCAGCCTATTCTGACACCGCCGTGAAAAATGACGAAATTGTCCCTAGCGCGGTTTTTGTTTCCGATCAACCTGTCAAATTTTAGCCCATTCCGACACCGTCGTGAAAAATGACGAAATTGCCCCTGGCGATTTTTGTTTCAGATCAACCTGTCAATTTTTAGCCCATTCCGACACCGTCGCGAAAATTGACGAAACCGCCCACGGTGCGATTTTTGTTTCCAATCAACCTGCCAAATTTCAGCCCATTCCGACACCATCGCGAAAAATGACGAAATTGGCCCCGACGCAAGCTTTGATTCCAATCAACCTGCCAAATTTTCGTCCATTCCGACACCGTCGCGAAAAATGACGAAATTGACCCTAGTGTGGTTTTCGTTTCCGATCAACCTGTCAAATTTTTGCCCATTCCGACACCGTCGCCAAAAATGACGAAACTGCCCCCGGAGCGATTTTTGTTTCCAATCGACCTGCCAAATTTCATCCCATTCCGACACCATCGCGAAAAATGACGAAATTGCCCCCGACGCAAGCTTTGATTCCAATCAACCTGCCAAATTTCAGACCATTCCGACACCTTCGCAAAAAATGACGAAATTACCCCTAGCGCGATTTTCGTTTCCGATCAACCTATCAAATTTTTGCCCATTTCGACACCGTCGCGAAAAATGATGAAATTGCTACCGACGCGATTTTTGTTTCCAATCAACCTGCCAAATTTAAGCCCATTCTGACACCGTCACGAAAAATGAAGAAATTGCCCCGACAGAATTTTTGTTTACAATCAACCAGCCAAATTTCAGCCCATTCCGACACCGTCGCTAAAAATGACGAAATTGCCCTTAGCGCGGTTCTCGTTTCCGATCAACCTGTCAAATTTTTGCCCATTTCGACACCGTCGCAAAAAATGACGAAATTACCCCCGGCGCGATTTTTGTTTCCAATCAACCTTCCAAATTTCAGCCCATTCTGACACCGTCGCGAAAAATGATGAAATTGCCCCGACAAAATTTTTGCTTCCAATCAACCTGCCAAATTTCAGTCCATTCCGACACCGCCGCGAAAAATGACGAAATTGCCCCCGACAAAATTTTGTTTCTAATCAACCTACCAGATTTCAGCCCATTCCGACACCGTCACGAAAAATGACGAAATTGCCCCTAGCGTGGTTTTCGTTTCCGATCAACCTGACAAATTTTTGCCCATTTCGACACCGTCGCGAAAAATGACGAAATTACTGCCGACGCGATTTTTGTTTCCAATCAACATGCCAAATTTTAGCCCATTCTGACACCGTCGCGAAAAATGACGAAATTGCCCCTACAGAATTATTGTTTACAATCAACCTGCCAAATTTCAGCCCATTCCGACACCGTCGCTAAAAATGACGAAATTGCCCCTAGCGTGGTTCTCGTTTCCGATCAACCTGTCAAATTTTTGCCCATTTCGACATCGTCGCAAAAAATGACGAAATTGCCCCCGGCGCGATTTTTGTTTCCAATTGACCTGCCAAATTTCAGCCCATTCCGACACCATCGCGAAAAATGACAAAATTGCCCCCGACGCAAGCTTTGATTCCAATCAACCTGCCAAATTTCAGCCCATTCCGACACCGTCGTGAAAAATGACGAAATTGCCCCTAGCGCGATTTTCGTTTCCGATCAACCTGTCAAATTTTTGCCCATTTCGACACCGTCGTGAAAAATGACGAAATTGTCCCTGGCGATTTTTGTTTCCGATCAACCTGTCAAATTTTAGCCCATTCCGACACCGTCGCGAAAAACGACGAAATTGCCCCCGACAAAATTTTTGTTTCCAATCAACCTGCCAAATTTCAGCCCATTCCGACACCGTCGCGATAAATGACGAAATTGCCCCTGGCGCGATTTTGGTTTCCGATCAACCTGTCAAATTTTGGCCCATTCCGACACCGTCGTGAAAAATGACGAAATTGTCCCTGGCGATTTTTGTTTCCGATCAACCTGTCAAATTTTGGCCCATTCCGACACCGTCGTGAAAAATGACGAAATTGTCCCTGGCGATTTTTGTTTCCGATCAACCTGTCAAATTTTAGCCCATTCCGACACCGTGGCGAAAAATGACGAAATTGCCCCCGACAGAATTTTTTTTTCCAATCATCCTGCCAAATTTTAGCCCATTCTGACACCGTCGCTAAAAATGACGAAATTGTCCCTAGCACGATTTTTGTTTCCGATCAACCTATCAAATTTTAACCCATTCCAACACCGTCGCTAAAAATGACGAAATCGCCCCTAGCACGGTTCTCGTTTCCGATCGACCTGTCAAATGTTTCCCCATTCCGACACCGTCGCAAAAAATGACGAAATTGCCCCCGGCGCGATTTTTGTTTCCAATCAACCTTCCAAATTTCAGCCCACTCCGACACCGTCGCTAAAAATGACGAAATTGCCCCTGGCGAGGTTTTTGTTTCTAATCAACCTATCAAATTTTAGCCCATTCCGACATCATCGTGAAAAATGACGAAATTGCCCCTGGCGATTTTTGTTTCCGATCAACCTGTCAAATTTTAGCCCATAGCGACACCGTCGCGAAAAATGACGAAATTGCCCCCGGCGCGATTTTTGTTTCCAATCAACCTGCCAAATTTCAGCCCATTCTGGCACCGTCGTGAAAAATGACGAAATTGCCCCGACAAAATTTTTGTTTCCAATCAATCTGCCAAATTTCAGGCCATTCCAACACCGTCGCGAAAAATGACGAAATTGCCCCTAGCGCGGTTCTCGTTTCCGATCAACCTGTCAAATTTTTGCCCATTCCGACACCGTCGCAGAAAATGACAAAATTGCCCCCGGCGCGATTTTTGTTTCCAATCAACCTTCCAAATTTCAGCCCATTCCGACACCGTCGCGAAAAATGACGAAATTGCCCCCGACAGAATTTTTGTTTCCAATCAACCTGCCATATTTCAGCCCATTCCGACACCGTCGCGAAAAATGAAGAAATTGCCCCTGGCGCGATTTTTGTTTTCGATCAACCTGTCAAATTTTAACCCATTCCGACACCGTCGCTAAAAATGACAAAATTGCCCCCGGCACGATTTTTGTTTCCAATCAAGCTGCAAAATTTCAGCCCATACCGACACCGTCGCGAAAAATGAAGAAATTGCCCTCGGCGCTATTTTTGTTTCCAATAAACCTTCCAAATTTCAGCCCATTCCGACACCGTCGCGAAAAATAACGAAATTGCCCCCGAATGAATTTTTGTTTCCAATCAACCTGCCAAATTTCAGCCCATTCCGACACTGTCGCGAAAAATGACGAAATTGCCCCTAGCGCGGTTCTCGTTTTCGATCAACTTGTCAAATTTTTGCCCATTCCGACACCGTCGTGAAAAATGACGAAATTGCCCCCGGCAGAATTTTTGTTTCTAATCAACCTGCCAAATTTTAGCCCATTCCGACATCGTCGCTAAAAATGACGAAATTGTCCCCGACGCAAGCTTTGATTCCAATCAACCTGCCAAATTTCTGCCCATTCCGGCACCGTCGCGAAAAATGACGAAATTGCCCCCGACAAAATTTTTGTTTACTATTAATTAACCTGGTAAAATTCCTCCCATTCCGACACCGTCGCGAAAAATGACGAAATTGTCCCTAGCGCGGTTCTCGTTTCCGATCAACTTGTCAAATTTTTGCATATTCCGACACCGTCGCGAAAAATGACGAAATTGCCCCCGGCACGATTTTTGTTTCCAATCAACCTTCCAAATTTCAGCCCATTCCGACACCGTCGCGAAAGGTGACAAAATTGCCCACGACAGAATTTTTGTTTCCAATCAACCTGCCAAATTTCAGCCCATTCCGACACCGTCGTTAAAAATGTCGAAATTGCCCCTGGCGCGATTTTTGTTTCCAATCAACCTGCCAAATTTCAGCCCATTCCGACACCTTCGTTAAAAATGTCGAAATTGCCCCTGGCGCGATTTTTGTTTCCGATCAACCTATCAAATTTTAGCCTATTCCGACACCGTCATGAAAAATGACGAAATTGACCCTGGCGATTTTTTTTCTGATCAACCTTTCAAATTTTAGCCCATTCCGACACCGTCGCGAAAATTGACGAAATCGCCCTCGGCGCGATTTCTATTTCTAATCAACCTGCCAAATTTCAGCCCATTTCGACACCATCGCGAAAAATGAGGAAATTGCCCCCGACGCAAGCTTTGATTCCAATCAAGCTGCCAAATTTCAGCCCATTCCGACACCGTCGCGAAAAATGAGGAAATTTCCCCCGACAAAATTTTTGTTTACTATTAACCTGGCAAAATTCCGCCCATTCCGACACCGTCGCGAAAAATGACGAAATTGTCCCTAGCGCGGTTCTCGTTTCCGATCAACTTGTCAAATTTTTGAATATTCCGACACCGTCACGAAAAATGACGAAATTGCCCCCGGCACGATTTTTGTTTCCAATCAACCTTCCAAATTTCAGACCATTCCGACACCGTCGCGAAAAATGACGAAATTGCCCCCGGCAGAATTTTTGTTTCTAATCAACCTGCCAAATTTTAGCCCATTCCGACATCGTCGCTAAAAATGACGAAATTGTCCCTGGCGCGGTTTTTGTTTCCGATCAACCTATCAAATTTTAGCCCATTCCGACACCGTCGTGAAAAATGACGAAATTGCCCCTGGCGATTTTCGTTTCCGATCAACCTGTCAAATTTTAGCCCATTCCGACACCGTCGCGAAAAGTGACGAAATCGACCCCAACGCGATTTCTATTTCCAATCAACCTGCCAAATTTCAGCCCATTTCGACACCATCGCGAAAAATGACGAAATTGGCCCCGACGCAAGCTTTGATTCCAATCAACCTGCCAAATTTCAGCCCATTTCGACACCGTTGCGAAAAATGACGAAATTGCCCCTTGCGCGATTTTCGTTTCCGATCAACCTGTCAAATTTTTGCCCATTTCGACACCGTCGCGAAAAATGACGAAATTGCTCCCGGCGCGATTTTTGTTTCCAATCAACCTGCCAAATTTCAGCCCACTTTGACACCGTCGCGAAAAATGACGAAATTGCTCCCGGCGCGATTTTTGTTTCCAATCAACCTGCCAAATTTCAGCCCACTTTGACACCGTCGCGAAAAATGACGAAATTGTCCCGACAAAATTTTTGTTTCCAATCAACCTGCCAAATTTCAGCCCATTCCGACACCATCACGAAAAATGACGAAATTGCCCCCGACGCAATTTTTGATTCCAATCAACCGGCCAAATTTTTTATTCCAATCAACCTGCCAAATTTCAGCCCATTCCGAACCGTCGTGAAAAATGACGAAATTGCCATAATCGCGGTCCTCGTTTCCGATCAACTTGACAAATTTTTGCCCATTCCGACACCGTCGCAAAACATGACGAAATTGCCCCCGGCGCGATTTTTGTTTCCAATCAACCTTCCAAATTTCAGCCCATTCCGACACCGTCGCGAAAAATGACGAAATTGCCCCGACAGAATTTTTGTTTCCAATCAACCAGCCATATTCCAGCCCATTCCGACACCGTCGCGAAAAATGAAGAAATTACCCCTGGCGCGATTTTCGTTTCTGATCAACCTGTCAAATTTTGGCCCATTCCGACACCGTCGTGAAAAATGACGAAATTGTCCCTGGCGATTTTTGTTTCCGATCAACCTGTCAAATTTTAGCCCATTCCGCCACCGTCGCGAAAAATGGAGAAATTGCCCCCGAGAAATTTTTTTTTCCAATTAACCTGGCAAATTTCAGCCCATTACGACACCGTCGCGAAAAATGACGAAATTGTCCCTAGCGCGGTTCTCGTTTCCGATCAACTTGTCAAATTTTTGCCCATTCCGACACTGTCGCGATAAATGACGAAATTGCCCCCGGCGCGATTTTTGTTTCCAATCAACCTTCCAAATTTCTGACCATTCCGACACCGTCGCGAAAAATGACGAAATTGCCCCTAGCGCGGTTTTCGTTTCCGATCAACCTGTCAAATTTTTGCCCATTCCGACACCGTCGCAAAAAATGACGAAATTGCCCCCGGCGCGATTTTTGTTTCCAATCAACCTTCCAAATTCCAGCCCATTCCGACACCTTCGCGAAAAATGACAAAATTGCACCCGACAAATTTTTTGTTTCCAATCAACCTGCCAAATTTCAGCCCATTCCGACACCATCACGAAAAATGACGAAATTGCCCCCGACGCAAGCTTTTATTCCAATCAACCTGCCAAATTTCAGCCCATTTCGACACCGTCGTGAAAAATGACGAAATTGTCCCTAGCACGGTTCTCGTTTCCGATCAACTTGACAAATTTTTGCCCATTCCGACACTGTCGTAAAAAATGACGAAATTGCCCCCCGCGCGATTTTTGTTTCCAATCAACCTTCAAATTTCAGCCCATTCCGACACCGTCGCGAAAAATGACGAAATTGCCCCTAGCGCGGTTTTCGTTTCCGATCAATCTGTCCAATTTTTACCCATTCCGACACCGTCGCAAAAAATGACGAAATTGCCCCCGGCGCGATTTTTGTTTCCAATCAACCTTCCAAATTTCAGCCCATTCCGACACCGTCGCGAAAAATGACGAAATTGCCCCTAGCGCGGTTTTCGTTTCCGATCAATCTGTCCAATTTTTACCCATTCCGACACCGTCGCAAAAAATGACGAAATTGTCCCTGGCGCGATTTTTGTTTCCGATCAACCTATCAAATTTAAGCCCATTCCGACACTGTCGCGAAAAATGACGAAATTGCCCCCGGCGCGATTTTTGTTTCCGATCAACCTATCAAATTTTAGCCCATTCCGACACCGTCGTGAAAAACGACGAAATTGCCCCTGGCGATTTTTGTTTCTGATCAACCTGCCAAATTTTAGCCCATTCCGACACCGTCGTGAAAATTGATGAAATCGCCCCCGGTGCGATTTTTGTTTCCAATCAACCTGGCAAATTTCAGCCCATTCCGACACCATCACGAAAAATGATGAAATTGGCCCCAACGCAAGCTTTGATTCGAATCAACCTGCCAAATTTAAGCCCATTCCGACACTGTCGCGAAAAATAACGAAATTGCCCCTAGCGCGATTTTCGTTTCCGATCAACCTGTCAAATTTTTGCCCATTTCGACGCCGTCGTGAAAAATGACGAAATTGCTCCCGACCGATTTTTGTTTTCAATCAACCTGCCAAATTTCAGCCCATTCCGACACCGTCGCGAAAAATGACGAAATTGTCCTGGCAAAATTTTTGTTTCCAATCAACCTGCCAAATTTCAGCCCATTCCGACACCGTCGCGAAAAATGACGAAATTGCCCCCGACAGAATTTTTGTTTCCAATCAACCTGCCAAATTTCAGCCCATTCCGACACCGTCGCTAAAAATGACGAAATTGCCCCTGGCGCGGTTTTTGTTTCGATCAACCTATCAAATTTTAACCCATTCCGACACCGTCGTGAAAATTGACGAAATTGCCCCTGGCGATTTTTGTTTCTGATCAACCTGTCAAATTTAAGGCCATTCCGACACCGTCGCGAAAATTGAAGAAATCGCCCCCGGCGCGATTTTTGTTTCCAATCAACCTGCCATATTTCAGCCCATTCCGACACCGCCGCGAAAAATGACAAAATTGCCCCGGAGCATTTTTTTTTCCAATCACCCTGCCATATTTCAGCCCATTCCGACACCGCCGCGAAAAATGACAAAATTGCCCCGGAGCATTTTTTTTTCCAATCACCCTGCCATATTTCAGCCCATTCCGACACCGCCGCGAAAAATGACAAAATTGCCCCGGAGCATTTTTTTTTCCAATCACCCTGCCATATTTCAGCCCATTCCGACACCGCCGCGAAAAATGACAAAATTGCCCCTAGCGCGGTTTTCGTTTCCGATCAACCTGTCAAATTTTTGCCCATTCCGACACTGTCGTAAAAATGACGAAATTGCCCCCGGCGCGATTTTTGTTTCCAATCAGCCTGCCAAATTTCAGCCCATTCCGACACCGTCGCGAAAAATGACGAAATTGCCCCCGACAGAATTTTTTTTTCCAATCACCCTGCCAAATTTCAGCCCATTCCGACACCGTCGCGAAAAATGACGAAATTGCCCCTGGCGCGGTTTTTGTTTCCGATCAACCTATCAAATTTTAGCCCATTCGGACACCGTCGTAAAAAATGACGAAATTGCCCCTGGCGATTTTTGTTTCTGATCAACCTGTCAAATTTTAGCCTATTCCGACACCATCGCGAAAATTGACTAAATCGCCCCCGGCGCGATTTTTTTTTCCAATCAACCTGCCAAATTTCAGCCCATTCCGACACCATCAAGAAAAATGACGAAATTGGCCCCGACGCAAGCTTTGATTCCAATCAACCTGCCAAATTTCAGCCCATTCTGACACCGTCGCGAAAAATGACAAAATTGCCCCTGGCGCGGTTTTTGTTTCCGATCAACCTGTCAAATTTTGGCCCATTCCGACACCGTCGTGAAAAATGACGAAATTGTCCCTGGCGATTTTTGTTTCAGATAAACCTGTCAAATTTTAGCCCACTCTGACACAGTCGCGAAAAATGACGAAATTGCCCCCGATAAATTTTTTGTTTCCAATCAACCGGCCAAATTTCAGCCCATTCCGACACCGTCGCGAAAAATGACGAAATTGCCCCCGACAGAATTTTTGTTTCCAATCAACCTGCCAAATTTCAGCCCATTCCGACACCGTCGCTAAAAATGACGAAATTGCCCCTGGCGCGGTTTTTGTTTCCGATCAACCTATCAAATTTTAGCCCATTCCGACACCGTCGTGAAAATTGACGAAATTGCCCTTGGCGATTTTTGTTTCTGATCAACCTGTCAAATTTTAGCCCATTCCGACACCGTCGCGAAAATTGAAGAAATCGCCCCCGGCGCGATTTTTGTTTTCTATCAACCTGCCAAATTTCAGCCCATTCCGACACCATCGCGAAAAATGACGAAATTGGCCCCGACGCAAGCTTTGATTCCAATTAGCCTGCCAAATTTCAGCCCATTCCGACACCATCGCGAAAAATGACGAAATTGCCCCTAGCGCGATTTTCGTTTCCGATCAACCAGTCAAATATTTGCCGATTCCGACACCATCCCAAAAAATGACGAAATTGCCCCGACAAAATTTTTGTTTCCAATCAACTTGCCAAATTTCAGCCCATTCCGACACCGTCGCGAAAAATGACAAAATTACCCCTAGCGCGGTTTTCGTTTCCGATCAACCTGTCAAATTTTTGCCCATTCCGACACTGTCGTAAAAAATGACGAAATTGCCCCCGGCGCGATTTTTGTTTCCAATCAACCTTCCAAATTTCAGCCCATTCCGACACTGTCGCTAAAAATGACGAAATCACCCCTAGCACGATTTTTGTTTCCGATCAACCTATCAAATTTTAGCCCATTCCGACACTGTCGTGAAAAATGACGAAATTGCCCCTGGCGATTTTTGTTTCTGATCAACCTGTCAAATTTTAGCCCATTCCGACACCGTCGCAAAAAATGACGAAATCGCCCCCGACGCGATTTTTGTTTCCAATCAACCTGCCAAATTTCAGCCTATTCCGACACTGTCGCGAAAAATGACGAAATTGCCCCTAGCGCGATTTTCGTTTCCGATCAACCTGTCAAATTTTTGCGCATTCCGACACCGTCGCGAAAAATGACGAAATTGCCCCTAGCGCGGTTCTCGTTTCAGATCAACCTGTCAAATTTTTGCCCATTCCGACACCGTCGCAAAAAATGACGAAACTGCACCCGGCGCGATTTTTGTTTCCAATCAACCTTCCAAATTTCTTTGCCCATTCCGACACCGTCGTAAAAAATGACGAAATTGCCCCCGGCGCGATTTTTGTTTCCAATCAACCTTCCAAATTTCAGCCCATTCCGACACTGTCGCTAAAAATGACGAAATCACCCCTAGCACGATTTTTGTTTCCGATCAACCTATCAAATTTTAGCCCATTCCGACACTGTCGTGAAAAATGACGAAATTGCCCCTGGCGATTTTTGTTTCTGATCAACCTGTCAAATTTTAGCCCATTCCGACACCGTCGCAAAAAATGACGAAATCGCCCCCGACGCGATTTTTGTTTCCAATCAACCTGCCAAATTTCAGCCTATTCCGACACTGTCGCGAAAAATGACGAAATTGCCCCTAGCGCGATTTTCGTTTCCGATCAACCTGTCAAATTTTTGCGCATTCCGACACCGTCGCGAAAAATGACGAAATTGCCCCTAGCGCGGTTCTCGTTTCAGATCAACCTGTCAAATTTTTGCCCATTCCGACACCGTCGCAAAAAATGACGAAACTGCACCCGGCGCGATTTTTGTTTCCAATCAACCTGTCAAATTTTAGCCCATTCCGACATCGTCGCGAAAAATGACGAAATTGCCCCTAGCGCGGTTCTCGTTTCAGATCAACCTGTCAAATTTATGCCCATTCCGACACCGTCGCAAAAAATGACGAAACTGCACCCGGCGCGATTTTTGTTTCCAATCAACCTGTCAAATTTTAGCCCATTCCGACATCGTCGCGAAAAATGACGAAATTGCCCCTAGCGCGGTTCTCGTTTCAGATCAACCTGTCAAATTTATGCCCATTCCGACACCGTCGCAAAAAATGACGAAACTGCACCCGGCGCGATTTTTGTTTCCAATCAACCTTCCAAATTTCAGCCCATTCCGACACCGTCGCGAAAAATGAAGAAATTGCCCCTGGCGCGGTTTTTGTTTCCGATCAACCTGTCAAATTTTGGCCCATTCCGACACCGTTGCGAAAAATGACGAAATTGCCCCTGGCGTGGTTTTTGTTTCTGATCTACCTTTCAAATTTTAGCCTATTCCGACACCGTCGCGAGAACTGACGAAATTGCCCCGCGCGATTTTTGTTTCCAATTAACCTGCCAAATTTCAGCCCATTCTGACTCCATCGCGAAAAATGACGAAATTGTCCCTGACGCAAGCTTTGATTCCATTCAACCTGCCAAATTTCAGCCCATTCCGACACCGTCGCGAAAAATGACGAAATCGTCCCTAGCGCGGTTTTCGTTTCCGATCAACCTGTCAAATTTTTTCCCATTTCGACACCATCGCGAAAAATGACGAAATTGCTCTCGGCACGATTTTTGTTTCCAATCAACCTGCCAAATTTCAGCCCATTCCGGTACCGCCTCAAAAAATGACGAAATTGCCCCTAGCGCGGTTTTCGTTTCCGAACAACCAGTCAAATTTTTTCCCATTTCGATACCGTCACGGCAAATAACGAAATTGCTCCAGGCACGATTTTTGTTTCCAATCGACCTGCCAAATTTCAGCCCATTCCGGCACCGTCGCCAAAAATGACGAAATTGCCCCGACAAAATTTTTGTTTCCAATCAACCTGCCGAATTTCAGCCCATTTCGACACCGTCGCAAAAAATGACGAAATTGCCCCCGGAGCAATTTTTGTTTCCAATCAACCTTCCAAATTTCTGCACATTCCGACACCGTCGCGAAAAATGACGAAATTGCCCTCGACAGAATTTTTGTTTCCAATCAACTTGTGATATTTCAGCCTATTCCGACACCGTCGCGAAAAATGAAGAAATTGGCCCTGGCGCGGTTTTTGTTTCCGATCAACCTGTCAAATTTTGGCCCATTCCGACACCGTCGTGAAAAATGACGAAATTATCCCTGGCGATTTTTGTTTCCGATCAACCTGTCAAATTTTAGCCCATTCGAACACCGTCGCGAAAAATGACGAAATCGCCCCCGGTGCGATTTTTGTTTCCAATCAACCTGCCAAATTTCAGTCCATTCCGACACCGTCGCGAAAAATGACGAAATTGCACCCGCCGCTATTTTTGTTTCCAATCAACTTGCCAAATTTCAGCACATTCCGACACTGTCGCGAAAATTGACGAAATTGCCCCTAGCGCGATTTTTGCTTCCGATCAACCTATCAAATTTTAGCCCATGCCGACTCTGTCGCGAAAAATGACGAAATTACCCCTGGCGCGGTTTTCGATTCCGATCGACCTGTCAAATTTTAGCCCATTCCGACACCGTTGCGAAAAATGACGAAATTGCACCTGGCGTGGTTTTTGTTTCTGATCGACCTATCAAATTTTAGCCCATTCCGACACCGTCGCGAAAAATGACGAAATTGCCCCGGCGCGATTTTTGTTTCCAATCAACCTGCCAAATTTCAGCCCAATCCGACACCGTCGCGAAAAATGACGAAATTGCACCTGGCGTGGTTTTTGCTTCCGATCGACCTGTCAAATTTTAACCCATTCCGACACCGTCGCGAAAAATGACGAAATCGTACCCGGCGCAATTTTTGCATCGATCAACCGGTCAAATTTTAACCCATTCCGACTCCGTCGCGAAAAATGACGAAATTAACCCTGGCGCGGTTTTCGATTCCGATCGACCTATCAAATTTTGGCCCATTCCGACACCGTCGTGAAAAATGACGAAATTGTCCCTGGCGATTTTTGTTTCCGATCAACCTATCAAATTTTAGCCCATTCCGACACCGTCGCGAAAAATGACGAAATTGCCCCCGACAAAATTTTTGTTTCCAATCAACCTGCCAAATTTCAGCCCATTCCGACACTGTCGCTAAAAATGACGAAATTGCCCCTAGTGCGGTTTTTATTTCCGATCAACCTATCAAATTTTAGCCCATTCGTACACCGTCGTGAAAAATGACGAAATTGCCCCTGCCGATTTTTGTTTCTGATCAACCTGTCAAATTTTAGCCCATTCCGACACCGTCGCGAAAAATGACGAAATCGCCCCAGCCCATTCCGAACACTGCCACGAAAAATGACGAAATTGTCCCTAGCGCGATTTTCGTTTACGATCAACCTGTCAAATTTTTGCGAATTCCGACACCGTCGCGAAAAATGACGAAATTGGCCTCGACGTAAGCTTTGATTCCAATCAACCTGCCAAATTTCAGCCCATTCCGACACCGTCGCGAAAAATGACAAAATTGTCCCTGGCGCGGTTTTTGTTTTCGAACAACCTGTCAAATTTTGGCCCATTCCGACACCGTCGTGAAAAATGACGAAATTGTCCCTGGCGATTTTTGTTCAGATCAACCTGTCAAATTTTAGCCCACTCCGACACAGTCGCGAAAAATGACGAAATTGCCCCCGATAAAGTTTTTGTTTCCAATCAACCTGCCAAATTTCAGCCCATTCCGACACCGTCGCGAAAAATGACTAAATTGCCCTCGACAGAATTTTTGTTTCCAATCAACCTGCCAAATTTCAGCCCATTCCGACACCGTCGCTAAAAATGACGGAATTGCCCCTGGCGCGGTTTTTGTTTCCGATCAACCTATCAAATTTTAGCTCATTCCGACACCGTCGTGAAAATGGACGAAATTGCCCCTGGCGATTTTTGTTTCTGATCAACCTGTCAAATTTTAGGCCATTCCGACACCGTCGCGAAAATTGAAGAAATCGCCCCCGGCGCGATTTTTGTTTCCAATCAACCTGCCAAATTTCAGCCCATTCCGACACCATCGCGAAAAATGACGAAATTGGCCCCGACGCAAACTTTGATTCCAATCAGCATGCCAAATTTCAGCCCATTCCGACACCGTCGCGAAAAATGACGAAATTGCCCCTAGCGCGGTTTTCGTTTCCGATCAACCAGTCAAATATTTGCCGATTCCGACACCATCCCAAAAAATGACGAAATTGCCCCGACAAAATTTTTGTTTCCAATCAACTTGCCAAATTTCAGCCCATTCCGACACCGCCGCGAAAAATGACAAAATTGCCCCTAGCGCGGTTTTCGTTTCCGATCAACCTGTCAAATTTTTGCCCATTCCGACACCGTCGTAAAAAATGACGAAATTGCCCCCGGCGCGATTTTTGTTTCCAATCAGCCTGCCAAATTTCAGCCCATTACGACACCGTCGCGAAAAATGACGAAATTGCCCCCGACAGAATTTTTGTTTCCAATCAACCTGCCAAATTTCAGCCCATTCCGACACCGTCGTGAAAAATGACGAAATTGCCCCTGGCGATTTTTGTTTCTAATCAACCTGTCAAATTTTAGCCCATTCCGACACCGTCGCGAAAATTGACTAAATCGCCCCCGGCGCGATTTTTGTTTCCAATCAACCTGCCAAATTTCAGCCCATTCCGACACCATCACGAAAAATGACGAAATTGGCCCCGACGCAAGCTTTGATTCCAATCAACCTGCCAAATTTTAGCCCATTCCGACACCGTCACGAAAAATGAGAAAATTGCCCCTGGCGCGGTTTTTGTTTCCGATCAACCCGTCAAATTTTGGCCCATTCCGACACCGTCGTGAAAAATGACGAAATTGTCCCTGGCGATTTTTGTTTCAGATCAACCTGTCAAATTTTAGCCCACTCCGACACAGTCGCGAAAAATGACGAAATTGCCCCCGATAAAATTTTTGTTTCCAATCAACCTGCCAAATTTCAGCCCATTCCGTCACCGTCGCGAAAAATGACGAAATTGCCCACGACAGAATTTTTGTTTCCAATCAACCTGCCAAATTTCAGCCCACTCCGACACCGTCGCTAAAAATGACGAAATTGCCCCTGGCGCGGTTTTTGTTTCCGATCAACCTATCAAATTTTAGCTCATTCCGACACCGTCGTGAAAATGGACGAAATTGCCCCTGGCGATTTTTGTTTCTGATCAACCTGTCAAATTTTAGGCCATTTCGACACCGTCGCGAAAATTGAAGAAATCGCCCCCGGCGCGATTTTTGTTTCCAATCAACCTGCCAAATTTCAGTCCATTCCGACACCATCGCGAAAAATGACGAAATTGGCCCCGACGCAAGCTTTGATTCCAATCAGCCTGCCAAATTTCAGCCCATTCCGACACCGTCGCGAAAAATGACGAAATTGCCCCTAGCGCGGTTTTCGTTTCCGATCAACCAGCCAAATATTTTCCGATTCCGACACCATCCCAAAAAATGACGAAATTGCCCCGACAAAATTTTTGTTTCCAATCAACTTGCCAAATTTCAGCCCATTCCGACACCGCCGCGAAAAATGACAAAATTGCCCCTAGCGCGGTTTTCGTTTCCGATCAACCTGTCAAATTTTTGCCCATTCCGACACCGTCGTAAAAAATGACGAAATTGCCCCTGGCGCGATTTTTGTTTCCAATCAACCTTCCAAATTTTCGCCCATTCCGACACCGTCGCGAAAAATGACGAAATCGCCCCCGACATAATTTTTGTTTCCAATAAACCTGCCATATTTCAGCCCATTCCGACACCGTCGCGAAAAATGAAGAAATTACCCTGGCGCTATTTTTGTTTCCAATCAACCTGTCAAATTTTGGCCCATTCCGACACCGTCGTGAAAAATGACGAAATTGTCCTTGGCGATTTTTGTTTCCGATGAACCTGTCAAATTTTAGCCCATTCCGACACCGTCGCGAAAAATGACGAAATTGCCCCCGACAAAATTTTTGTTTCCAATCAACCTGCCGAATTTCAGCCCATTCCGACACTGTCGCTAAAAATGACGAAATCGCCCCTAGCGCGATTTTTGTTTCCGATCAACCTATCAAATTTTAGCCCATTCCGACACTGTCGTGAAAAATGACGAAATAGCCCCTGGCGATTTTTGTTTCTGATCAACCTGTCAAATTTTAGCCCATTCCGACATCGTCGCAAAAAATGACGAAATTGCCCCCGACGCGATTTTTGTTTCCAATCAACCTGCCAAATTTCAGCCCATTCCGACACTGCCGCGAAAAATGACGAAATTGCCCCTAGCGCGATTTTCGTTTCCGATCAACCTGTCAAATTTTTGCGCATTCCGACACCGTCGCGAAAAATGACGAAATTGCCCCTAGCGCGATTTTCGTTTCCGATCAACCTGTCAAATTTTTGCCCATTCCGACACCGTCGCAAAAAATGACGAAATTGCCCCCGGCGCGATTTTTGTTTCCAATCAACCTTCCAAATTTCAGCCCATTCCGACACCGTCGCGAAAAATGACGAAATTGCCCCCGACATAATTTTTGTTTCTAATAAACCTGCCATATTTCAGCCCATTCCGACACCGTCGCGAAAAATGAAGAAATTGCCCTGGCGCTATTTTTGTTTCCAATCAACCTGTCAAATTTTGGCCCATTCCGACACCGTCGTGAAAAATGACGAAATTGTCCTTGGCGATTTTTGTTTCCGATCAACCTGTCAAATTTTAGCCCATTCCGACACCGTCGCGAAAAATGACGAAATTGCCCCCGACATAATTTTTGTTTCTAATAAACATGCCATATTTCAGCCCATTCCGACACCGTCGCGAAAAATGACGAAATTGCCCCCGACATAATTTTTGTTTCTAATAAACATGCCATATTTCAGCCCATTCCGACACCGTCGCGAAAAATGACGAAATTGCCCCCGACATAATTTTTGTTTCTAATAAACATGCCATATTTCAGCCCATTCCGACACCGTCGCGAAAAATGACGAAATTGCCCCCGACATAATTTTTGTTTCTAATAAACATGCCATATTTCAGCCCATTCCGACACCGTCGCGAAAAATGACGAAATTGCCCCCGACATAATTTTTGTTTCTAATAAACATGCCATATTTCAGCCCATTCCGACACCGTCGCGAAAAATGACGAAATTGCCCCCGACATAATTTTTGTTTCTAATAAACATGCCATATTTCAGCCCATTCCGACACCGTCGCGAAAAATGAAGAAATTGCCCCTGGCGCGGTTTTTGTTTCCGATCAACCTGTCAAATTTTGGCCCATTCCGACACCGTCGTGAAAAACGACGAAATTGTCCCTGGCGATTTTTGTTTTCGATCAACATGTCAAATTTTAGCCCATTCCAACACCGTCGCGAAAAATGACGAAATAGCCCCCGGCGCGATTTTTGCTTCGATCAACCTGTCAAATTTTAACCCATTCCGACTCCGTCGCGAAAAATGACGAAATAGCCCCCGGCGCGATTTTTGCTTCGATCAACCTGTCAAATTTTAACCCATTCCGACTCCGTCGCGAAAAATGACGAAATTACCCCTAGCGCGATTTTCGATTCCGATCGACTTGTCAAATTTTGGCCCATTCCTACACCGTTGCGAAAAATGACGAAATTGCCCCTGGCGTGATTTTTGTTTCTGATCTACCTTTCAAATTTTAGCCTATTCCGACACCGTCGCGAGAACTGACGAAATTGCCCCGACGCGATTTTTGTTTCCAATTAACCTGCCAAATTTCAGCCCATTCTGACTCCATCGCGAAAAATGACGAAATTGTCCCTGACGCAAGCTTTGATTCCATTCAACCTGCCAAATTTAAGCCCATTCCGACACCGTCGCGAAAAATGACGAAATCGCCCCTAGCGCGGTTTTCGTTTCCGATCAACCTGTCAAATTTTTCCCCATTTCGACACCATCGCGAAAAATGACGAAATTGTTCTCGGCACGATTTTTGTTTCCAATCAACCTGCCAAATTTCAGCCCATTCCGGCACCGTAAGAAAAATGACGAAATTGCCCCGACAAAATTTTTGTTTCCAATCAACCTGCCAAATTTCAGCCCATTCCGACACCGCCTCAAAAAATGATGAAATTGCCCCTAGCGCGGTTTTCGTTTCCGAACAACCAGTCAAATTTTTTCCCATTTCGATACCGTCACGGAAAATGACGAAATTGCTCCTGGCACGATTTTTGTTTCCAATCGACCTGCCAAATTTCAGCCCATTCCGGCACCGTCGCCAAAAATGACGAAATTGCCCCGACAAAATTTTTGTTTCCAATCAACCTGCCGAATTTCAGCCCATTCCGACACCGTCGCAAAAAATGACGAAATTGCCCCCGGAGCAATTTTTGTTTCCAATCAACCTTCCAAATTTCTGCACATTCCGACACCGTCGCGAAAAATGACGAAATTGCCCACGACAGAATTTTTGTTTCCAATCAACTTGCCATATTTCAGCCTATTCCGACACCGTCGCGAAAAATGAAGAAATTGGCCCTGGCGCGGTTTTTGTTTCCGATCAACCTGTCAAATTTTGGCCCATTCCGACACCGTCGTGAAAAATGATGAAATTATCCCTGGCGATTTTTGTTTCCGATCAACCTGTCAAATTTTAGCCCATTCCAACACCGTCCCGAAAAATGACGAAATCGCCCCCGGTACGATTTTTGTTTCCAATCAACCTGCCAAATTTCAGTCCATTCCGACACCGTCGCGAAAAATGACGAAATTGCACCCGCCGCTATTTTTGTTTCCAATCAACTTGCCAAATTTCAGCACATTCCGACACTGTCGCGAAAATTATCGAAATTGCCCCTAGCGCGATTTTTGCTTCCGATCAACCTGTCAAATTTTAGCCCATGCCGACTCCGTCGCGAAAAATGACGAAATTAACCCAGGCTCGGTTTTGGATTCCGATCGACCTGTCAAATTTTAGCCCATTCCGACACCGTTGCGAAAAATGACGAAATTGCACCTGGCGTGGTTTTTGTTTCTGATCGACCTATCAAATTTTAGCCCATTCCGACACCGTCGCGAAAAATGACGAAATTGCCCCGGCGCGATTTTTGTTTCCAATCAACCTGCCAAATTGCAGCCCATTCCGACACCGTCGCGAAAAATGACGAAATTGCCCCGGCGAGATTTTTGTTTCCGATCAACCTATCAAATTTTAGCCAATACCGACACCGACGCGAAAAGTGACGAAATCGCCCTCTGCGCGATTTTTGTTTCCAATCAACCTGCGAAATTTCAGCCCAGTCCGACACCGTCACGAAAAATGACGAAATTGCCCCTAGCGCGATTATCGTTTCCGATCAACCAGTCAAATATTTGCCGATTCCGACACCATCGCAAAAAATGACGAAATTGCCCCGACTAAATTTTTGTTTCCAATCAACCTGCCAAATTTCGGCCCATTCCGACACCGCCGCGAAAAATGACAAAATTGCCCCTAGCGTGGTTTTCGTTTCCGATCAACCTGTCAAATTTTTGCCCATTCCGACACCGTCGCAAAAAATGACGAAATTGCCCCGACTAAATTTTTGTTTCCAATCAACCTATCAAATTTTAGCCCATCCCGACACCGTCGCGAAAAATAACGAAATTGCCCCTAGCGTGGTTTTCGTTTCCGATCAACCTGCCAAATTTGAGCCCATTCCGACCCCGTCGCGAAAAATGACGAAATCGCCCCAGCCCATTCCGAACACTGCCACGAAAAATGACGAAATTGTCCCTAGAGCGATTTTCGTTTCCGATCAACCTGCCAAATTTGAGCCCATTCCGACCCCGTCGCGAAAAATGACGAAATCGCCCCAGCCCATTCCGAACACTGCCACGAAAAATGACGAAATTGTCCCTAGAGCGATTTTCGTTTCCGATCAACCTGCCAAATTTGAGCCCATTCCGACCCCGTCGCGAAAAATGACGAAATCGCCCCAGCCCATTCCGAACACTGCCACGAAAAATGACGAAATTGTCCCTAGAGCGATTTTCGTTTCCGATCAACCTGCCAAATTTGAGCCCATTCCGACCCCGTCGCGAAAAATGACGAAATCGCCCCAGCCCATTCCGAACACTGCCACGAAAAATGACGAAATTGTCCCTAGAGCGATTTTCGTTTCCGATCAACCTGCCAAATTTGAGCCCATTCCGACCCCGTCGCGAAAAATGACGAAATCGCCCCAGCCCATTCCGAACACTGCCACGAAAAATGACGAAATTGTCCCTAGAGCGATTTTCGTTTCCGATCAACCTGCCAAATTTGAGCCCATTCCGACCCCGTCGCGAAAAATGACGAAATCGCCCCAGCCCATTCCGAACACTGCCACGAAAAATGACGAAATTGTCCCTAGAGCGATTTTCGTTTCCGATCAACCTGCCAAATTTGAGCCCATTCCGACCCCGTCGCGAAAAATGACGAAATCGCCCCAGCCCATTCCGAACACTGCCACGAAAAATGACGAAATTGTCCCTAGAGCGATTTTCGTTTCCGATCAACCTGCCAAATTTGAGCCCATTCCGACCCCGTCGCGAAAAATGACGAAATCGCCCCAGCCCATTCCGAACACTGCCACGAAAAATGACGAAATTGTCCCTAGAGCGATTTTCGTTTCCGATCAACCTGCCAAATTTGAGCCCATTCCGACCCCGTCGCGAAAAATGACGAAATCGCCCCAGCCCATTCCGAACACTGCCACGAAAAATGACGAAATTGTCCCTAGAGCGATTTTCGTTTCCGATCAACCTGTCAAATTTTAGCCCATTCCGACACCGTCGCGAAAAATGACGAAATCGCCCCAGCCCATTCCGAACACTGCCACGAAAAATGACGAAATTGTCCCTAGAGCGATTTTCGTTTCCGATCAACCTGTCAAATTTTTGCGAATTCCGACACCGTCGCGAAAAATGACGAAATCAGCCCGCCAAATTTCAGCCCACTGCGACACCGTCGCGAAAAATAACGAAATTGCCCCTAGCGTGGTTTTCGTTTCCAATCAACCGTCGCGAAAAATGACAAAATTGCCCCCGACAAAATTTTTGTTTCCAATCACCCTGCCAAATTTCAGCCCATTCCGACACTGTCGCAAAAAATGACGAAATTGCCCCTGGCGATTTTTGTTTCCGATCAACCTACCAAATTTTAGCCCATTCCGACACCGTCGCGAGAAATGACGAAATTGCCCTTGGTGCTATTTTTGGGTCCGATCAACCTGTCGAATTTTAGCCCATTCCGACACCGTCGCAACAAATGAAGAAAATGCCTTGGCGCGATTTTTGTTTCCGATCAACCTGTCAAATTTTGGCCCATTCCGACACCGTCGTGAAAAATGACGAAATTGTCCCGGGCGATTTTTGTTTCCGATCAACCTATCAAATTTTAACCCATTCCGACACCGTCGCGAAAAATGACGAAATTGCCCCCGACAAAATTTTTGTTTCCAATCAACCTGCCAAATTTCAGCCCATTCCGACACTGTCGCAAAAAATGACGAAATTGCCCCTAGTGCGGTTTTTGTTTCCGATCAACCTATCAAATTTTAGCCCATTCCGACACCGTCGTGAAAAATGACGAAATTGCCCCTGGCGATTTTTGTTTCTGATCAACCTGTCAAATTTTAGCCCATTCCGACACCGTCGTGAAAAATGACGAAATTGCCCCTGGCGATTTTTGTTTCTGATCAACCTGTCAAATTTTAGCCCATTCCGACACCGTCGTGAAAAATGACGAAATTGCCCCTGGCGATTTTTGTTTCTGATCAACCTGTCAAATTTTAGCCCATTCCGACACCGTCGTGAAAAATGACGAAATTGCCCCTGGCGATTTTTGTTTCTGATCAACCTGTCAAATTTTAGCCCATTCCGACACCGTCGTGAAAAATGACGAAATTGCCCCTGGCGATTTTTGTTTCTGATCAACCTGTCAAATTTTAGCCCATTCCGACACCGTCGTGAAAAATGACGAAATTGCCCCTGGCGATTTTTGTTTCTGATCAACCTGTCAAATTTTAGCCCATTCCGACACCGTCGTGAAAAATGACGAAATTGCCCCTGGCGATTTTTGTTTCTGATCAACCTGTCAAATTTTAGCCCATTCCGACACCGTCGTGAAAAACGACGAAATTGTCCCTGGCGATTTTTGTTTTCGATCAACCTGTCAAATTTTAGCCCATTCCAACACCGTCGCGAAAAATTACGAAATCGCACCCGGCGCGATTTTTGCTTCGATCAACTTGTCAAATTTTAACCCATTCCGACTCCGTCGCGAAAAATGACGAAATTACCCCTGGCACGGTTTTCGATTCCGATCGACCTATCAAATTTTGGTCCATTCCGACACCGTTGCGAAAAATGATAAAGTTGCCCCTGGCGTGGTTTTTGTTTCTGATCTACCTTTCAAATTTTAGCCTATTCCGACACCGTCGCGAAAACTGACGAAATTGCCCCGACGCGATTTTTGTTTCCAATTAACATGCAAAATTTCAGCCCATTCCGACTCCATCGCGAAAAATGACGAAATTGCCCCCGGCGCAAGCTTTGATTCCAATCAACCTGCCAAATTTCAGCCCATTCCGACACCGTCGCGAAAAATGACGAAATCGCCCCTAACGCGATTTTCGTTTCCGATCAACCTGTCAAATTTTTGCCCATTTCGACATCATCGCGAAAAATGACGAAATTGCTCTCGGCACGATTTTTGTTTCCAATCAACCTGCCAAATTTCAGCCCATTCCGGCACCGTCACGAAGAATGACGAAATTGCCCCGACAAAATTTTTGTTTCCAATCAACCTGCCAAATTTCAGCCCACTCCGACACCGCCTCAAAAAATGACGAAATTGCCCCTAGCGCGGTTTTCGTTTCCGATCAACCAGTCAAATTTTTGCCCATTTCGATACCGTCGCGAAAAATGACGAAATTGCTCCCGGCACGATTTTTGTTTCCAATCGACTTGCCAAATTTCAGCCCATTCCGGCACCGTCGCCAAAAATGACGAAATTGCCCCAACAAAATTTTTGTTTCCAATCAACCTGCCGAAATTCAGCCAATTCCGACACCGCCGCGAAAAATGACGAAATTGCCCCTAGCGCGATTTTCGTTTCCGATCAACCTGCCAAATTTTTGCCCATTTCGACACCTTCGCAAAAAATGACGAAATTGCCCCCGGAGCAATTTTTGTTTCCAATCAACCTTCCAAATTTTAGCCCATTCCGACACCGTCGCGAAAAATGACGAAATTGCCCTCGACAGAATTTTTGTTTCCAATCAACTTGCCATATTTCAGCCTATTCCGACACCGTCGCGAAAAATGAAGAAATTGGCCCTGGCGCGGTTTTTGTTTCCGATCAACCTGTCAAATTTTGGCCCATCCGACACCGTCGTGAAAAATGACGAAATTATCCCTGGCGATTTTTGTTTCCGATCAACCTGTCAAATTTTAGCCCATTCCAACACCGTTGCGAAAAATGACGAAATAACCCCCAGTGCGATTTTTGTTTCCAATCAACCTGTGAAATTTCAGTCCATTCCGACACCGTCGCGAAAAATGACGAAATTGCCCCCGCCGCTATTTTTGTTTCCAATCAACTTGCCAAATTTCAGCACATTCCGACACTATCGTGAAAATTGACGAAATTGCCCCTGGCGCGGTTTTGGATTCCGATCGACCTGTCAAATTATAGCCCATTCCGACACCGTTACGAAAAATGACGAAATTGCACCTGGAGTGGTTTTTGTTTCTGATCGACCTGTCAAATTTTAGCCCATTCCGACACCGTCGTGAAAAATGACGAAATTGCCCCGGCGCGATTTTTGTTTCCAGTCAACCTGCCAAATTTCAGCCTATTCCGACACCGTCGCGAAAAATGACGAAATCGCACCTGGCGTGGTTTTTGTTTCCGATCGACCTGTCAAATTTTGGCCCATTCCGACACCGTCGCGAAAAATGACGAAATTGCCCTGTCGCAATTTTTGTTTCCGATCAACCTATCAAATTTTAGCCAATAACGACACCGACGCGAAAAGTGACGAAATCGCCCCCTGCGCGATTTTTGTTTCCAATCAACCTGCCAAATTTCCGCTCATTCGGACACCATCGCGAAAAATGACGAAATTACCCCCGACGCAAGCTTTAATTCCAATCAACCAGCCAAATTTCAGCCCATTCCGACATCGTCGCGAAAAATGACGAAATCGCCCCTAGCGCTGTTTTCATTTCCGATCAACCTGTCAAATTTTTCCCCATTTCGACACCGTCGCGAAAAATGACGAAATTGCTCCCGACACGATTTTGGTTTCCAATCAACCTGCCAAATTTCAGCCCATTCCGGCACCGTCGCGAAAAATGGCGAAATTGCCCCGACAAAATTTTAGTTCCCAAACAACCTGCCAAATTTCAGCCCATTCCAACACCGCCGCGAAAAATAACGAAATTGCCCCTATCACGATTTTCGTTTCCGATCAAGCTGTCAAATTTTTGCGCATTCCGACACCGTCGCGAAAAATGACGAAATTGCCCCTAGCGCGATTTTCGTTTCCGATCAACCTGTCAAATTTTTGCGCATTCCGACACCGTCGCGAAAAATGACGAAATTGCCCCTAGCGCGATTTTCGTTTCCGATCAACCTGTCAAATTTTTGCGCATTCCGACACCGTCGCGAAAAATGACGAAATTGCCCCCGACGCAAGCTTTGATTCCAAGCAACTTGCCAAATTTCAGCCCATTCCGACACCGTCCCGAAAAATGACGAAATTGCCCCTAGCGCGGTTCTCGTTTCCGATTAACCTGTCAAATTTTTGCCCATTCCGACACCGTCGCTAAAAATGACGAAATTGCCCCCGGCGCGATTTTTGTTTCCAATCAACCTTCCAAATTTCAGCCCATTCCGACACCGTCGCGAAAAATGAAGAAATTGCCCCTGGCGCGATTTTTGTTTCCGATCAACCTGTCAAATTTTGGCCCATTCCGACACCGTCGTGAAAAACGACGAAATTATCCATGGCAATTTTTGTTTTCGATCAACCTGTCAAATTTTAGCCCATTCCAACACCGTCGCGAAAAATGACGAAATCGCCCCCGGCGCGATTTTTGCTTCGATCAACCTGTCAAATTTTAACCCATTCCGACTCCGTCGCGAAAAATGACGAAATTACCCCTGTCACGGTTTTCGATTCCGATCGACCTGTCAAATTTTGGCCCATTCCGACACCGTTGCGAAAAATGACGAAATTGCCCCTGGCGTGTTTTTTGTTTCTGATCTACCTTTCAAATTTTAGCCTATTCCAACACCGTCGCGAAAACTGACGAAATTGCCCCGGCGCGATTTTTGTTTCCAATTAACCTGCCAAATTTCAGCCCATTCTGACTCCATCGCGAAAAATGACGAAATTGTCCCCGACGCAAGCTTTGATTCCATTCAACCTGCCAAATTTCAGCCCATTCCGACACCGTCGCGAAAAATGACGAAATCGCCCCTAGCGCGGTTTTCGTTTCCGATCAACCTGTCAAATTTTTCCCCATTTCGACACCATCGCGAAAAATGACGAAATTGCTCTCGGCACGATTTTTGTTTCCAATCAACCTGTCAAATTTCAGCCCATTCCGGCGCCGTCGCGAAAAATGACGAAATTGCCCCGACAAAATTTTTGTTTTCAGTCAACCTGCCAAATTTCAGCCCATTCCGACACCGCCTCAAAAAATGACGAAATTGCCCCTAGCGCGGTTTTCGTTTCCGAACAACCAGTCAAATTTTTTCCCATTTCGATACCGTCGCGGAAAATGACGAAATTGCTCCCGGTACGATTTTTGTTTCTAATCGACCTGCCAAATTTCAGCCCATTCCAGCACCGTCGCCAAAAATGACAAAATTGCCCCGACAAAATTTTTGTTTCCAATCAACCTGCCGAATTTCAGCCCATTCCGACATCGCGCGCGAAAAATGACGAAATTGCCCCTAGCGCGGTTTTCGTTTCCAATCAACCTGCCAAATTTCAGTCCATTCCGACACCGTCGCGAAAAATGACGAAATTGCACCCGCCGCTATTTTTGTTTCCAATCAACTTGCCAAATTTCAGCACATTCCGACACTGTCGCGAAAATTGACGAAATTGCCCCTAGCGCGATTTTTGCTTCCGATCAACCTGTCAAATTTTAGCCCATGCCGACTCCGTCGCGAAAAATGACGAAATTACCCCTGGCGCGGTTTTGGATTCCGATCGACCTGTCAAATTTTAGCCCATTCCGACACCGTTGCGAAAAATGACGAAATTGCACCTGGCGTGGTTTTTGTTTCTGATCGACCTCTCAAATTTTAGCCCATTCCGACACCGTCACGAAAAATGACGAAATTGCCCCGGCGCGATTTTTGTTTCCAATCCACCTGCCAAATTTCAGCCCATTCCGACACCGTCGCGAAAAATGACGAAATTGCACCTGGCGTGGTTTTTGTTTCCGATCGACCTGTCAAATTTTAACCCATTCCGACACCGTCGCGAAAAATGACGAAATCGTACCCGGCGCAATTTTTGCTTCGATCAACCCGTCAAATTTTAACCCATTCCGACTTCGTCGAGAAAAATGACGAAATTACCCCTGGCGCGGTTTTGGATTCCGATCGACCTATCAAATTTCAGCCCATTCCGACACCGTTGCGAAAAATGACGAAATTGGCGTGGTTTTTGTTTCTGATCTACCTTTCAAATTTTAGCCTATTCCGACACCGTCGCGAAAACTGACTAAATTGCCCCGGCGCGATTTTTGTTTCAAATTAACCTGCCCAATTTCAGCCCATTCCGACTCCATCGTGAAAAATGACGAAATTGCCCTCGGCGCAAGCTTTGATTCCAATCAACCTGCCAAATTTCAGCCCATTCCGAAACCGTCGCGAAAAATGACGAAATCGCCCCTAACGCGGTTTTCGTTTCCGATCAACCTGTCAAATTTTTGCCCATTTCGACACCATCGCGAAAAATGACGAAATTGCTCTCGGCACGATTTTTGTTTCCAATCAACCTGCCAAATTTCAGCCCATTCCGGCACCGTCGCGAAAAATGACGAAATTGCCCCGACAAAATTTTTGTTTCCAATCAACCTGCCAAATTTCAGCCCACTCCGACACCGCCTCAAAAAATGACGAAATTGCCCCTAGCGCGATTTTCGTTTCCGATCAACCAGTCAAATTTTTACCCATTTCGATACCGTCGCGAAAAATGACGAAATTGCTCCCGGCACGATTTTTGTTTCCAATCGACCTG
>NW_019253888.1:0-1203 GCF_002742605.1 Olea europaea var. sylvestris
AGTGGAAGAGCCATTTTCGTGTATTTCCTCGATTTTTCTCCCCAAATTGAAACACACAGAAATGGAAACCCTCTCTATGCCTCACCATCTCTAGCCACACTTCAAAGGACGATACCGTCGCCGCTCCGGCAACACTTCCGTCAAAGGTTTGGCTGCCTCCCACTTCACCATTTCGGACCGTGCTTGGGACGAAGGTTGTCGCCACTCCAGGAACACTTCCATCCAAGTTTCACTGGTCATGCTTGACCATCTCCAACCGCCAGTGAAATCAGACGACAATTATCACTCTTCCTCACGCCATTTGGGAATTGGTTGCTGGACAAAGGCATGTAGTGAATTCACCCCCAATTCTTTAATTTTTGCCTATGTTATAAGTAGTCTGAAACTAAAAATGGTTATTATGCATTCATCAGTCCGAAAATACTAACACTGAAATATCATGTTAATATTTTTTTTCATTTTTCTGCTACATTGGTCATGGAGCTAACCCTTTTCACTAAGCTAAAAAATGATTGTCAGATTCAATTATATTTAGAGGGAGAAACATTATCTTGTAGGCAAAATAGTTAAATTTCTGGTATAAAAATCCTGTTCTTTGGATAAAGCAGATATCAAGTTCCAACATTACTACAATTGCATCTCTTTAAGTTAATTGTAAACTGTGGTTTATTTTCATTATAGAATGGGAGGAAAGAATACTGGAATCGTCATAGCTGTAGATCTAAGGGCCACTTCTTTGTCGACTGCCCATGGAAACCTCGATGCCCAAATTGTAAGCATGGACTCGAGAAGTGTTTTGTAGTGTAGAAGTAGACGATGAATAAAGGGTGTTTGTTTCTTTGTTGCAGTGAGAAATGTGGATTTTGGGAATGAGTTGCGAAAAATCAATCAAGTGGTCAATCCTCTAGCGATAACTCTTCTTCAGTTTCTTCAGTTTACCATGTGACGAATGACACTGTTGAAGAAATGTCAAACACATTCCAATCTTGAGTTAACCTCGTCGATGAAGAAGACCTACAGATTTTGGTGTGAGACAATAAGCAAGGTAAATGGTAGGGTGCAAGTGAATGCAAAAGGGAAGGGATCGATCTGATTATTAGATAAACCTTAGCTCTCGAGTTGTGACATAAATTTTGGCAACGTAGCATTATTATACGTGACTCTATGTAAACTAATTGAATGATGGGTCTGTGTACCATTTTG
>NW_019253889.1:0-1203 GCF_002742605.1 Olea europaea var. sylvestris
GACCTGGGGGGGGGGGGCTACAGCCCAGCTCCCCCTATATCCGTCTCTGATGTATTCCATTTCCTTTTAATGACAACTGGGGCAACAATCTTTATTCTACCAGGAAATTGAGAAGTATAAGTTAGATCACCCCGAATCATTTCACTATCTTAATCAGTCCAAATGCTATGAACTAGATGGTGTAGATGATGCCCATGACTACCTTGCCACCAGGAGAGCAATGGATATTGTTGGAATCAGTTTAAAGGAACAGGTATAGCCTTTGAAACTGATGCCTAATACTTACTATCACATCTTCATGGCCCAGAAGTTGAAACGTCGTTTATATTCTCTCTCTCCTCTCCTCTCCTCTCCTCTTGCACTCTTTCAGGAAGCAATTTTCAGAGTAGTTGCTGCCATTCTTCATCTTGGTAATATTGATTTTGCTAAGGGGAAGGAAATGGATTCATCAGTTCCAAGTGATGAAAAGTCCAAGTTCCATCTGAAAACAAGAGCAGAACTTCTTATGTATGACAGCTTCTAATCGCTTGTTCAAAATTTATGTTTTGCATGTTCCCTTTAAATGGTAGAAAGTTCTGACTAGTCTTTAATCTTAGGTGTGATTCTGTGGTGTTGGAAGATGCATTGTGTAAACGTGTAATGATTACTCCTGAAGAAGTTATTAAGCGAAGTCTTGATCCTCCTAGTGCCGCAGTTAGCAGGGATGGATTAGCTAAGACAATATATTCCAGACTGTTTGATTGGTATGAAGCTTTTGCAGCTCCCAGCCATTATCTAATCAATTAAAATGTTCTCGTGGAAAACGATAGTTCAATTGCTAAACAATTTTTCTCTTCATGTGCGAAATCATAATACAGGTTGGTAGACAAGATCAATAACTCAATTGGGCAAGATAGTAAATCTAAATCTCTGATTGGGGTACTTGACATTTATGGTTTTGAAAGCTTCGAGCAGAACAGGTAACCAATATTTCAGATCATATCCCCTCCTCCCCCTGCGAAAAAAGAAGAAGAAGAAAAGAAATCTCAAAAATAACCAAAAGGTCCAAAACAGAACCAAAACATGTGCTTTAATGGGTGGTGAGAAAAGGCTCAGCCTTTATTTTCTTCTGATTTCTCCGCATAATGTATCATGTAGTTTTGAGCAGTTTTGCATTAACTACACAAATGAGAAACTGCAACAGCATTTTAACCAGGTACTTTC
>NW_019253890.1:0-1203 GCF_002742605.1 Olea europaea var. sylvestris
AAGTTCTGAAACTCACGTGCTCAACGACAGTGAAGGTCATGCTTATGACTTGCGGCCGAAGGTATTTCCCTTATAATATCATCTGTGTGGCCCCTTTATGCATATTTTTTGCATGCTTATTTTAGATATAACCTACCGTACATAATAGATGGTTTCTTTGTCCAGGGCTCTCGGAACTCCATTGTTTTCAGCGACGGAGGTTATAATTACGAGTTGTTAGAAGACATGGACACATCTGATGATCTTCAGCAAGAGGATTCTGATATCTGTAGAGATGACGACGCTGAGTGGGTACATACTAAAGAAAGGAAAAGGCGCCATGATAGGAAAAAGCAGTTTAAAATTGATAATCATCTTGAACTAGAGTCGAATGTAAATGAACAAGAATTAGTGACCTCAAAAGAGGGAATCTGCTGCTCTTGCAGTAAATATTCTTCATGCAAGACAATGAGATGTGAATGTCGAGCTGCAGAGGGTAGTTGTGGATCATCTTGTAGCTGTGAGCCCACAAAATGCAGCAATACAGAATTTGTTGAAGCTTTTGGAAAATTATCAATGACAACTGAAACTGAGAAAAGCCACGTTCTTGCTGCTGAAGGAGCAAAGTTACTTCAGAGTGCTCTATCGGAGAAGCCTGTCATCACAAATGATGGCGGGGCTGAAAGAAAGCCTTTATCAGATATCAGGAACAACCTGGTTAGTCTATTTCACTATTGCTCTACTTTTTACAAAAATCTTAATGTTTCCAAAGTTCTTCCCATAATTGGAACGATGTTAACTTGCAGGCAAAATCAAACGCACCAAAACCGAAAAAGAGGAAAAATTGGCGCAAGTCAGTTATTCAACTCGTCCCTGCAACATCAGAAGCTGAAGCCCCGGCAAAATTAGAAAGCAATATTGAGGCAGATATTCCTTTGAAGTTACCAAGAGCAATGCGCTCTGCTTTCCCAAATAACAATAATCCTTTGATAGAAAGGAATTTGGATCAGCCAAATGACACAACAGCGCCTGTAACACCTCATCAACAAGCAAGAATCACAGATGGTAAGGAAAACCAGGGACATTAAGCTACTTATTGTTCCTCGCGTCTGTCCTTCATTCTTCCACATGATATTTGTCGGCCGTTTAGTGTAAGGTGGTGGTTTAAATATAGAAAACTGATTCTTGGTGTTGTTAAAGATGTATGAATTTTCATTCGTCTTA
>NW_019253891.1:0-1203 GCF_002742605.1 Olea europaea var. sylvestris
ATTAGACATGATTTACATCCTGGGAGAAGAGGAAATAAATTCTACTTACCTGCTATCCCTTAAACTTTATCAAAAGCAGAAAAACAAATGTTTTGCACGAGACTTGCTAATGTGAGATTGCCAGATCCTTATTGTTCTAATATCGGAAATTGTATTTCAGAGGAAGAATGTAAGATAGTTGGACTCAAGTCTCATGATTGTCACATATTGATGCAACAATTACTACCAGTTGACAGTAATGTCGATAATTGTACTACAGATTTTGTTATAATGATTAATTAGTTTGGTAAAATCTCTCTTTTTGTTGGCAAATTTTTATTATCTCCGAAGTGATCTATTTCAAACCAGTCGACAGTAATATACTTTATACGATGGACTGAGCTCAGGTCAGCGTGTTTTTTTATACTTCTTAAGATATGTATCAATTTTCGTGAATAAATATATTTATATTTGGTTTTCACATTGTATTGTTTAAGTCAACTAAGTAAGTGTCGAAGATTTCAAAACGTTAAAGAGCTAGACCAATAAAAAGCTAAGACTTTTGAGTGAACCAGAGAATACTCTATCAACTCCAATTACTAATGAGCAAAACATGCCGCGGACAAATATAAATGCTCTAAAAGGGAAAAGAGCTACAACCCAAGTGAAAGTAGTACCTGGAAATTTGAATCATAAGATGGAGCTTGAATTTAATGAATTCAAGCAAGTAATTGGCACTAACTCTGATAAATTTGCTAGTATAGATGGAGCCATGGTACTAGAACATGTGCCTATTGTAATTAAGGATTGGCAATCGGTAGGTGACAGGAAAAAAATGGGACTTTGGACTTTCATAAAGGTACATTTACAAATATGATAACTTTAATTTCTTTTATTATGTGTTATATCTATTTCATTCCTAATGACATCATTTCTTATATTTGTGCACAAAATACAACAAAGATTTAATGTGGGTGATTTTCATCATTGAAATGACATTTCAACAGTATTCGAGGACATGCAAATCAAGATTGGGAAAAGAAACTAAAATTCAAATAGCAACATTAGTGAATAAAACACGCGCTATTTACCTTCTTATACCAAGGAATGTGAAATTTGAAGAAGCATGAAAAAAGTTTGAAGAAGATACTCTCTCTACTGACTTTCAAGTAAGTTGTATTTTCATATTAAGCTTAAAATTTATTTGATTATTGTTTTACAATT
>NW_019253892.1:0-1203 GCF_002742605.1 Olea europaea var. sylvestris
GCCGCCGGCGCGATTTTTATTTCAGATCCAAAAGCCAAATTTCTGCCAATACCGACACAGACGAGAAAAATGACGAAATTGCCCCCGGCAAGGTTTTTGTTTCCGATCAACAAGTCAAATTTTAGCCAATTCCGACACAGTCGCGAAAAATGACGAAATTACACCCTGCGCGGTTTTGTTCCCGATAAACCTGTCAAATTTGAGCCCATTCAAACACAGTCGAGAAAAATGACGACATTGCCGCCGGCGCGATTTTTATTTCCGATCAAACTTCCAAATTTCAGTTAATTCCGACACAGTCGAGAAAAATGACGAAATTGCCCCCGTCGCAGTTTTTGTTTTACGATCAACCAGTCAAATTTTAGCCAATTCCGACACTGTCTAGAAAAATGACGAAATCGCAGTCGGCGCGATTTTTATTTCCGATCAAACTGCCATATTTCAGCCAATTCCGACACAGTTGAGAAAAATGACGAAATTGCCCCTGGCACGGTTTTTGTTCCCGATCAACCAGTCAAATTTGAGCCCATTCTGACACAGTCGAGAAAAATGACGAAATTGCCCTCGGCGCGATTTTTATTTACGATCAACCAGTCAAATTTTAGCCAATTCCGACACTGTCTAGAAAAATGACGAAATCGCAGTCGGCGCGATTTTTATTTCCGATCAAACTGCCATATTTCAGCCAATTCCGACGCAGTTGAGAAAAATGACGAAATTGCCCCTGGCACGGTTTTTGTTCCCGATCAACCAGTCAAATTTGAGCCCATTCTGACACAGTCGAGAAAAATGACGAAATTGCCCTCGGCGCGATTTTTATTTACGATCAACCAGTCAAATTTTAGCCAATTCCGACACAGTCACGAAAAATGACGAAAGTACCCCCGGCGCGATATTTTTTCTCGATCAACCTGTCAAATTTGAGCCCATTCCGACACAGTCGAGAAAAATGACGAAATTGCCCCCGGCGCGATTTTTATTTCAGATCAAATTGCCAAATTTCAGCCAATTCCGACACAGTCGAGAAAAATGACGAAATTACCCCCGGCGCAAATTTTGTTTTGCGATCAACCAGTCAAATTTTAGCCAATTCCGACACAGTCACGAAAAATGACGAAAGTACACCCGGCGCGATATTTTTTCTCGATCAACCTGTCAAATTTGAGCCCATTCCGACACAGTCGAGAAAAATGACGAAATTGC
>NW_019253893.1:0-1203 GCF_002742605.1 Olea europaea var. sylvestris
AGACCCAAACCCATTTAATCTTTATTAGGTAAAAAAAAAAAAAAAAAGTAATTTTTTCTTGAAAAAATTTCATAAGTAAGAGATTAAATATGATATATTTAAAAAAAATAAGAAAACAAGTTTCAAACTTCAAAAATCAGATTTTTATTAAAATTTGTTTATTATTAAATTAATTGATTAAATATATTTAAGTCACATATCTATAAAATTTGATCACAAATTAACAATTTAATTAGTCGCTTATTATTTTTTGGTTACAAATCAGATATTTTATGTCACAAATTATTTTACAATCACAATTCAAAAAATTTTTAGGTCACAGTTTATTCATCAGTCACAAATAAAAATAATAATTAGCCACAGATTAATTTTTTGTCACAACTTATCAAATTATTGCTCACAATTTATTTTTCGATCACAAATCAAAAAATTTATAGGACATTATTTTTTGATTAAGAATAAAAAAAATTTATAGGTCACAGATCACAAATATTATAGGTTACAATTTATTAGACAGTCACAAATTATTAATTTTTTAGGTCACACATTATTCTTCGTTCACAATTTATTTTTTCATTGATTACAATTTATTTATTAGACACAGATCAACCAATTTTAATGGTCACAGTAAATCAAATAATCTGTGACCAACACTTGTCACCACGACCACCAATACCACAGTCGATCACCATTCCCAGATCCACCACGACATGCAGCACCTCCGCCCGCACCACCAACAAAAACCATTACAAACCTCCAATAACACCTAGCACCAACGTACACCCATCAACACCGCACCTAGATTTTATTTTTTTTAAACAAAATCTATTTCTTTATTCATGAAAAATAAAAAACAGGTATTCAAAATTTTTTTGCATAGCACCACAAATTTCAAACATCAAGTGATTTAACAAAAGTTGAAGGTCACAGAAGTAGATATCTGCAAATGAGCATTTAAATTCCAGAGTTTAATAACTGCAGCTGCAGGCAAAATCATAACCAGTAGGAGTAGATAAAACATGGAATTTTCAGTATTTGTGCGCCATCTTCTCCATTTCCTGATACCACGGCACATAGGAGCATGTTCCGACGAGAGGGCCAAGGAGAAAGGTAGCACTGATCTAATTTTCAGAGATCTTGTGGTGGATCTTACCAGGCAAATCCTTTCAGAGGCCTAGCATCACCTTCTGTCGGAATAGAGAC
>NW_019253894.1:0-1203 GCF_002742605.1 Olea europaea var. sylvestris
TCATTTTCTTATTATTACTAAACTGAAAGAGAAGTGTATCAGTTTACACAGTAATCTGTTTCTTAACTATGTTGAACATAGCATTTGTTGTAGTTGACACCAGTAAATGCACTCTGGCAAAGGACGTGCAATATTCTATGATCACTGAGGCCTAACTCATTACAACAGCATTACTTGCCAAAAAAGTGCTTTCCTCCTAGCACTACCACGGCAATTCATCTGAGTGTTATCTTTTCCTTTAGGAACTATCAATAAATGTGTGTGTGCGCACACAATTTTAATCTAAATGGTCCTCCTTGGGGAAACACGCCACCTATTTTATAGGCTGTAAATGAAGTGTATAGCAGAGGGTCAAGGAACAAGAGTGAAAAGATCAATGCATCAAGAATGACTACATGAATCAGAATCCACTTCTTGAGACAAGTAGAGATCTTCATGGGACTGTCGAGGAAGTTAAATTATCTTCTCTAGGATTCCTTACCACACAACACAGATTCTGATAACCAATGTTTAGAAAAGAAAAATAAAGTATTAACAAGAAAAACTCACTATAGACCATCTTTCATAATCAGTTATTTCTTAATCAATCAATGTCACGACATTAATCCCATATTAAATAGCTGAACCTTGAAATGATGCAAAAACATTATTTAACCTTGCACAATAACAGCAAGGCTTCAAAAGAAAGGAGCATCCATGCAAAAATCGAGTGCCATTGTTACTGAAAGAATAGAGAAACCAAACATATGCATAAAAGACTTCTATATAAAAGCAAAAAGAAAAAGAAAAAAGGTAGCTTTTCTTATGCAATGTGTGCAAATCTTCAAACGAATTATCAGTGACACAACGCTCAGTAGGTAAGAAGATCATCCATGGCCTTTATATCTATTTTGATCCCTATAGACCCCTTCCGCTCTACGTGTTTAGAAGAAAATTTTGTTGATTAGAATTGATTTAGTTTACAGTTCACCAAACGCCTATGTTGTAGATGATGATTAGTCAATTGCCTTTAACTTCCAAAATTTCCAAATTCCAATTATCAAAATGATTGTGCTACATTAAGATATTTCTTTCAACCACAGTGGTTCCACATTCACCTCATATGTCATGTTCCTCCATTCAGGTGCCCATTCCTCAGCAATTCTGTTCCTAATAAGATCAGGATCTGCCGTTGGTGGCTGCCGAATGTCGAATCCCGCCTCC
>NW_019253895.1:0-1203 GCF_002742605.1 Olea europaea var. sylvestris
GATCGGAAACAAAAATCGTGCCGAGGGCAATTTCGTTATTTTTCGCGACTGTATCAAAATGGGCTAAAATTTGACAGGTAGATTGGAAACAAAAAACCGCGCCGGGGTCAATTTCGTCATTTTTTTCGACTGTGTCGAAATTGGCTCAAATTTGACAGGTTGATCGCGAACAAAAATAGCGCCGGGTGTAATTTCGTCATTTTTCGCGACTGTGTCGGAATTGGCTAAAATTTGACTGGTTGATCGGAAACAAAAATCGCGCCGGGGGCAATTTCGTCATTTTTCTCGACTGTGTCGGAATGGGCTCAAATTTGACAGGTTTATCGGGAACAAAAATCGCGCCGGGGGCAATTTCGTCATTTTTCTCGACTGTGTCGGAATGGGCTCAAATTTGACAGGTTTATCGGGAACAAAAATCGCGCCGGGGGCAATTTCGTCATTTTTCTCGACCGCGTCTGAATTGGCTGAAATTTGGCAGTTTGATCGGAAATAAAAATTGCGCCAGCGGTAATTTCGTCATTTTTCTCGACTGTGTCGAAATGGGCTAAAATTTGACAGGTTTATCGGGAACAAAAATCGCGCCGGGGGCAATTTCGTCATTTTTCTCGACCGCGTCTGAATTGGCTGAAATTTGGCAGTTTGATCGGAAATAAAAATCGCGCCGATGGCAATTTCGTCATTTTTCTCGACTGTGTCGGAATGGGCTCAAATTTGACAGGTTTATCGGGAACAAAAATCGCGCCGGGGGCAATTTCGTCATTTTTCTCGACCGCGTCTGAATTGGCTGAAATTTGGCAGTTTGATCGGAAACAAAAATCGCGCCGATGGCAATTTCGTCATTTTTCTCGACTGTGTCGAAATGGGCTAAAATTTGACAGGTTTATCGGGAACAAAAATCGCGCCGGGGGCAATTTCGTCATTTTTCTCGACCGCGTCTGAATTGGCTGAAATTTGGCAGTTTGATCTAAAATAAAAATCGCGCCGGGGGCAATTCCGTCATTTTTCTCGACCGTGTCGGAATGGGCTCAAATTAGACAGGATGATCGGAAACAAAAATCGTGCCGAGGGCAATTTCGCTATTTTTCGCGACTGTATCAAAATGGGCTAAAATTTGACAGGAAGATCGGAAACAAAAAACCGCGCCGGGGTCAATTTCGTCATTTTTTTCGACTGTGTCGAAATTGGCTAAAATTTAACAGGTTG
>NW_019253896.1:0-1203 GCF_002742605.1 Olea europaea var. sylvestris
TTTTTTTTTTTTTAATAATACAGCAGAACATACCAAAGAATGATGTAACTTTGAGACGTGTTGCAAAGATGACTGATTTTTTCTGAATGTTGTCTACTATTAGTACACATTCTCTATCGACAAATCAATCTCAAAGTGTAAGCATCATTATTTTGAAATTCTGGTCCAAAAGTATGACATCTTACACCCAAGTTTGGCTGCCATCTTTCGATTGAATTAGTCGTTTAAGCGTTATATCAACTACAACTGCAAGTATATCTGAAAATTCGAAATGAACCATCAAATTCTCTCTTTTCTAAACATATAACTATTAAACAATTGAAGGTAACTATATTCCTTTAGGATCGGCATACCATTATTTCAAGTATATGAATTTGTAGTTCTTACTTAAATCAACATCTGTATCCATGTACTGTTTGACTTCATAAAATTGTGTCAGTTGATATGTTGAGAAAACAAACTCCAGATTTTCTTCATTTAGCTCTTCAACACGAGTTTCTTGAAAATACTGTCCATTGAAAAGATCATGTTGAATATTTGTAGTTTGCCGTAATGTTTTTAATATAAGCCTTTGAAACTGCATAAATTTTTCCTAGAACAAGCTGATCTTCGAAAACAGTGATATTGGAATCATATAAGTTAGCCTGAATAGTATATTCAAAAAATGAGGAGAAATTTCCTAATAAATATTAGTATATATGTCCCTACTATATTTTTTTAAAAAATGTATCAACACGGTGAAAAGCCTTAATAGTTTTTAAGCCTCTGTTGCTCATTTTTCCACAATTAATATGGGTTTTTCAATTATTTGGAGCTCACATTTTGAAGACAAATGTGCAATGAAAGTCAACAAAATAATGACAAGTGGGACATTTAAATTGGTCTATTTTTTTTCTGGAGAAAAAAATGTGAAACAAATAGGATAAACAAACCTCAGTATTTAAAAGATGTGTAATGAAAAAGAGTTACCCGAGTATCCATTAACATTATATGTTGGTATCTTCCATTGTCTTGCCTTGAAGGTTTTGGTGATTGCTTTTCCACCACAATTACCTTAACTTTTCACTTTTGATCTAGTATAAGTTGGTATTGTTCTTCCATTGTGGTTTCAGAGTAAAAAAGTGAGTGAAGTGAAACTAAATATATTTTTTTCTTTTTTCTGTGATATGACTACGAGAAAAACTTCTTTGAGATAAAAAAAAA
>NW_019253897.1:0-1203 GCF_002742605.1 Olea europaea var. sylvestris
CCGGCGCGATTTTTGTTTCCAATCAACCTGTCAAATTTCAGCCCATTTCGACACAGTCGCGAAAAATGACGAAATTGCCCTCGGCACGGTTTTTGTTTCCGATCAACCTATCAAATTTTAGCCAATTTCGACACAGTTGCGAAAAATGACGAAATTCACCCGGCGCAGTTTTTGTTCCCGATCAACCAGTTAAATTTGAGGCCATTCCGACACAGCCGAGGAAAATGACGAAATTGCCCACGGCACGATTTTTGTTTTCGATCGACCTGTCAAATTTTAGCCCATTCCGACACAGTCGTGAGAAACGACGAAATTGCCCCCGGCGCGATTTTTGTTTCCGATCAACCTATCAAATTTTAGCAAATACCGACACAGCCGCGAAAAATGACGAAACTGCCCCCGACGCGATTTTTGTTCCCGATCAACATGTCAAATTTGAGCCCATTCTGACACAGTCGCGAAAAATGACGAAATTGACCCCGGCGCGATTTTGTTTCCGATCAGCTATCAAACTTTAGCCCATTCCGACACAGTCGCGAAAAATGACGAAATTGCCCCTGGCGCGACTTTTGTTTCCGATCAACCTATCAAACTTTATTTAATTCCGATACAGCTGCGAAAAATGACGAAATTGCCCCCGGCGCGGTTTTTGTTCCCGATCAACATGTCAAATTTGAGCCCATTCCGACACAGTCGCGAAAAATGACGAAATTGACCTCGGGGCGATTTTTTTTTCCGATCAACCTAACAAATTTAAGCCCATTCCGACACAGTCGCGAAAAATGATGAAATTGCCCCCGGCGCAATTTTTGTTTCCGATCAACCTCTCAAATTTTAGCAAATATCGACACAGCCGCGAAAAATGACGAAATTGCCCCCGTCGTGGTTTTTGTTCCCGATCAACATGTCAAATTTGAGCCCATTCCGACACAGAAGCAAAAAATGAAGAAATTGACCCCGGCGCGATTTTTTTTTCCGTTCAACCTATCAAATTTAAGCCCATTCCGACACAGTCGCGAAAAACGACGAAATTGCCCCCGACGAGATTTTTGTTTCCGATCAACCTGTCAAATTTTATTTAATTCCGACACAGGCGCGAAAAATGACGAAATTATCCCCAGCGCGGTTTTTGTTCCCGATCAACCTGTCAAATTTGAGCCCATTCCGACACAGTCGCGAAAAATGACGAAATTGACCCCGGCG
>NW_019253898.1:0-23881 GCF_002742605.1 Olea europaea var. sylvestris
GACAACGTGTCAAAAATTAGTGTGCAAATAGCAAAGCTCAATCGGCAAGGACAATGCTACATGTATACTATGGTGGACACTTTTGTTTACACTTTGCCACGTGACATTACCCGATTGGACAGTTTAAATTTCAAAGAGTTTTACCATCCAATTGACACTTGACAACAATACGAGTGTCAAACAACGTGTTAAAAATCAATGTACAAATAGAAAAGTTCAATCGGTAAGAACCTCGTTACATGTACACTATGGTGTACTACGTTAGCTTATACTTTGCCACATGACATTACCCTGGTGGACAGTTTAAATTTCAAATAGTTTTCCCATCCAATTGACACTTGACAGCAATACAAGTGTCAAACAATGTGTCAAAAATTAGTGTACAAATGACAAAGTTCAATCAGTAAGCACCTTTCTACATGTACACTATGGTGCACACTTTAGTTTACACTTTGCCATGTGACATTACCCTGTTGGACAATTTGAATTTCAAATAGTTTTCCAATCCAATTGACATTTGACTACAATGCAAGCGTTGAACAACGTGTCAAAAACCAGTGTACGAATAGCAAAGCTCGATGGGTATGGACCTTGCTGCATGTACACTATGGTATACACTTTAGTTTACGCTTTGCCACGAGACATTACCCTATTGGACAGTTTAAATTTCAAACAGTTTTTCCATCCAATTGACACTTGAAAACAATGCAAGTGTCAGACAACGCGTCAAAAATTAGTGTACAAATTGCAATGTTCAATCGGTAAGGACATTTCTACACGTACACTATGGTGTAGACTTTAGTTTACACTTTGTCACGTGACATTAACCTGTTGGACAGTGTAAATTTAATACAGTTTTTCCCATCCAATCGACGCTTGACAACAATGCAACTGTCGAAAATCATTATACGAATAGTAAAGTTCAATCTGTAAGGACTTGCTACATGTACACTATGGTGTACACGTTAGTTTACACTTTGCCACGTGACATTACCATGTAGGACATTATAAATTTCAAATAAATTTCCCGTCCAATTGACACTTGATAACAACGCAAGTGTCAGAGAACGTGTTAAAAATCAGTGTACAAATAGCAAAGTTTAATCGGCAAGGACCTTGCTACATGTACACTATGGTGTGCACTTTAGTTTAGAATTTGCCATGTGACATTACCCTGTTGGACAGTTTAAATTTAAAGCAATTTTCCCATCCAATTGACACTTGACAACAATGCTAGTGTAAGACAACGTGTCAAAATTAGTGTACAAATAGCAAAGTTCAATCGGTGAGGGCCTTGCTACATGTACACTATAGTGGACACTTTAGTTTACACTTTGCCAAGTGATATTACCCTGTTGGACAGTTTAAATTTAAAACAGTTTTTCCCATCCAATAGACGCTTGACAACAATGTAACTGTCAAACAACATGTCAAAAATCCTTGTACGAATAGTAAAGTTCAATCTGTAAGGACTTGCTACATGTACACTATGGTGTACATTTTAGTTTACGCTTTGCCACGTGACATTACCCTATTGGACAGGTTAAATTTCAAATAGTTTTCCCATCCAATTGACACTTGAAAACAATGCAAGTGTCAGACAACGTGTCAAAAATCAGTGTACAAATAGCAAAGTTCAATCGGTAAGGACATTACTACATGTACACTATGGTGTACACTTTAGTTTACACTTTGTCACGTGACATTACCCTATTGGACAGTTTAAATTTAAAACAGCTTTTCCCATCCAATCAACGCTTGAAAACAATGCAACTATCAAACAACATGTCGAAAATCATTGTACGAATAGTAAAGTTCAATTTGTAAGGACTTGCTACATGTACACTATGGTGAACACGTTAGTTTACACTTTGCCAAGTGACATTACCATGTAGGACATTATAAATTTCAAATAAATTTCCCATCCAATTGACACTTGATAATAACGCAAGTGTCAGACAACGTGTCAAAAATCAGTGTAAAAATAGCAAAGTTCAATCGGCAAGGACCTCGCTACATGTACACTATGGTGTACACTTTAGTTTACAATTTGCAACGTGACATTACCCTGTTCGACAGTTTAAATTTAAAATGATTTTTCCATCCAATTGACACTTGAGAACAATACAAGTGTCAGACAACGTGTCAAAAATTAGTGTACAAATAGCAAAGTTCAATTGGTAAGGACCTTGCTACATGTGCACTATGATGGACACTTTAGTTTACACTTTGCCACGTGACATTATCCCGTTGGACAGTTTAAATTTCAAATAGTTTTCCCATCTAATTGACACTTAACAACAATGCAAGTGTCGAACAATATGTTAAAAACTAGTGTACGAATAGCAAAGCTCGATGGTTAAGGACATTGCTGCATGTACACTTTAGTTTACGCTTTGTCATGTGACATTACCCTGTTGGATAGTTTAAATTTCAAACAATTTTTCCATCCAATTGACACTTGAAAACAATGCAAGTGTCAGACAACATGTCAAAAATCAGTGTACAAATAGCAAAGCTCAATCGGTAAGGACATTTCTACATGTATACTATGGTGTACACTTTAGTTTATACTTTGTCACGTGACATTATCCTGTTGGACAGTTTAAATTTAAAATAGTTTTTTCCATCCAATCGACGCTTGACAACAATGCAACTGTCAAACAACATGTCGAAAATCATTATACGAATAGTAAAGTTCAATCTGTAAGGACTTGCTACATGTACACTATGGTGTACACGTTAGTTTACACTTTACCACGTGACATTACCATGTATGATATTATAAATTTCAAGTAAATTTCCCGTCCAATTGACACTTGATAACAATGCTAGTGTCAGACAACGTGTCAAAAATCAGTGTACAAATAGCAATGTTTAATCGGCAAGGACCTTGCTATATGTACACTATGGTGTACACTTTAGTTTACAATTTGCCACATGACATTACCCTGTTGGACAGTTTAAATTTAAAGCAATTTTCCCATCCAATTGACACTTGAGAACAATGCTAGTGTCAGACAACGTGTCAAAAATTGGTGTACAAGTAGCAAAGTTCAATCGGTAAGGACCATGCTACATGTAAACTATAGTGGACACTTTAGTTTACACTTTGCCACGTGACATGGACAGTTTAAATTTCAAATAGTTTTACCATCCAATTGACACTTGACAACAATGCAAGTGTCAAACAACGTGTTAAAAATCAGTGTACAAATAGCAAAGTTCAATCGGTAAGAACCTCGCCACACGTACACTATCGTGTACCACTTTGGCTTGCACTTTGCCACGTGACATTACCCTGCTGGACAGTTTAAATTTCAAACTGTTTTTCCATCCAATTAACACTTAACAACAATACAAGTGTCAAACAACGTGTCAAAAATCAGTGTACAAACGACAAAGTTCAATCAGTAAGCACCTTTCTACATGTACACTATGGTGCACACTTTAGTTTACACTTTGCCATGCGACATTACCTTGTTGGACAATTTAAATTTCAAACAGTTTTCCCATCCAATTGACACTTGACAACAATGCAAGTGTCGAACAACGTGTCAAAAATTAGTGTACGAATAGCAAAGCTCAATGGGTAAGGACCTTGTTGCATATACACTATGGTGCACACTTTAGTTTACGCTTTGTCATGTGACATTACCTTGTTGGACGGTTTACATTTGAAATAGTTTTCCCATCCAATTGACACTTGAAAACAATGCAACTGTCAGACAACGTGTCAAAAATCAGTGTACAATAGCAAAGTTCAATCGGTAAGGATATTGCTACTTGTACACTATGTTTTACACTTTAGAATACACTTTCCCACGTGACATTACCCTGTTAGGCAGTTTAAATTTCAAACAGATTTCCCATCCAATTGACACTTGAGAATAATGCAAGTGTCAGACAACGTGTAAAAAATCAGTGTAGAAATAACAAAGTTCAATCAGTAAAGACCTTGCTCCATGTACACTATGGTGGACACTTTAGGTTATACTTTGCCATGTGACATTACTCTGTTGGACAGTTTAAATTTCAAACAGCTTTTCAATCCAATTGACACATGAGAACAATACAAGTGTCAAACAACGTGTCAAAATCTAGGTAGAAATTGCAAAGTTGAATCGGTAAGAACCTTGCTACGTGTACACTATGGTGGACAGTTTAATTTACACTTTGCCACGTGACATTACCCTGTTGGATAGTTTAAATTTCAAATAGTTTTACCATCCAATTGACACTTGACAACGATGTAAGGGTCAAACAACGTGTCAAAAATCAGTTTACAATTAGCAAAGTTCTATTTGTAAGAACCTCGATGCAAGTACACTACGGTGTACCACTTTAGCTTACACTTTGCCACGTGACATTGCCCTGCTGGACAGTTTAAATTTCAAACAGCTTTCCCATCCAATTGACACTTGACAACACTGCATGAGTCAAACAACGTGTCAAAAATTAGTGTACAAACGACAAAGTTTAATCAATAAGCACCTTTCTACATGTACACTATGGTGTACACTTTAGTTTACACTTTTTCACGTGACACTACCCTGTTGGATAGTTTAAATTTCAAACAGTTTTCCCATCTAATTGACACTTGATGATAAAGCAAGTGTCGAACAACGTGTCAAAAATCAATGTACAAATAGCAAAGTTCAATGGGTAAGGACCTTGCTGCATATACACTATGGTGTATACTTTAGTTTATACTTTGCCACGTGACATTACCCAGTTGGACAGTTTAAATTTCAAACAGTTTTTCCATCCAATTGAAACTTGACAACAATGCAAGTGTCAAACAATGTGTCAAAAATTAGTGTACAAATGGCAAAGTTCAATCGGTAGGAACCTTGCTATATGTACGCCATTGTAATACCTCAAACTTCACGTTCTACATTTGGCCAATATGATTCATGCATTCCATGCTAATTACATTGTCATTTGCATCAACTTCCTAATTACTTTCTCTTAAAAACGTGTGTTTGATCATCGAGGCTTTAAAATCTTTATATAGTGATGATCTTTGACTCCTTGACCTAAGTAGTGAATGTCACATTGAGCTATGATAGAAATTAGGTTAACTAGATGCTGAAGATTAGCTTGGTAAGTAATGGAAATCAAAAAGGTTGGAAATTAGTATCGACGAAAGTTCAAGCTCTCTATTCGGTTGTTCGAGGTCATGTTAAACCCTAGATAGGTAATTGACATATTTGGGACATGAGACATAAAGGTACATGATCATGACGTGATAATATATGTCTCGTATGACGTTATAAATATTGAGGTGCAAATTGTGGAAATTAACCGAGAATCGAGTAGCAATCGGGTAAGTAATTAAATGAACGGTTGAGGAATTAGTTCTATAAAATACTTTGGGATCTTAGGACAAGTGAAATGGATTGTAAACACATCAAAATAAGCCGAGGATACTTGGTTTGTGCCTGCAAAGATAGATATAAAATCAGATTTTTGCTACAAGTGACCACCTCATGATTGAACACCTCGCGCTTGGGATGTTTGTCATTTTAGCACTCAATTCCTTCAACCTTAAGGCATCAATCTCATGTATACTCCCTAAACACTTAATATAGGATAGATAGATATCTTAAAAGTCACAAATGAATCCAAATATAATGGTTGAAAGTCAAGTATTGCTGCCATGAAGACACCTAATGCTTGGGGTATTTTAACATTTTAACACTCAATTTCTTTAACCTTAAGGCATGATCTTGTGTAGAAGGGATATATATATCTTATAAGGCTTAAAAAAATCCAAATATAGTGGTAGAAAGGTCAAATATTGCAGCAAGAAGCCACCACCTGCTTAGTGACTCACCTTGATGGCTTGATGTGGCTTCAGCCCATAAATTCCTTAATCCTTAAGCAATAAGCACGACCTTAACTATTTAAAGACCACTTATCTACCTCCTAGATAATATTTTAACTCCATTATCTCGTATCTAAGTGATTCCAAGTGAAAAAGAGAGTGAAAGAACCAAAGAGAAATAGAAACAGCAAGCTCGAATTTCTGGACAGCCAAGTTACTTCATAGTTTTGAGGTTTGTATCCATTATTTCTTGAGGGGTTTATAATTTCTTGAACATATGAACTTGCTTTTGATTAGGTTAGAGTGTTTTTAATGATTTCATGATGCCAAAAATAGGGGTAATTAGTTACAAGAATTTGAAAGAAAGCAATCTGTGCAGTGATGTGGAATTGCTAGAGTTAAGTGGTTTAAACTTTGATTTTGGATAATACTTAAGATATAACTTGTATATATGTAAATGAATGTTTTTACATGATAGTTATAAGGATATAAATGGCCTTCTAATAGCCTGAAATCTGATTGGTAACATGCTAATAAAATAGAAATCAAAAACTGTCATAATGGAAAATTGTCTGATTTTAGTGTTGTGGAAATGGACTATTTTGGAGGCTGAGAACACTTTACTTGTCACTACTTTAGAGAATTATTACCTTCATATACGTGTTATAGAAATGTGGTAAAAATTTCAGAGTCATTGGATATAGATAAGGGGGTGAAAAGGGATTGGAAAAATAATTGGACGGTAAGGGAAATCTGAAAATAGATTCTGTCCAATTTTGTGTTTAATATGATTTCAGCCATTACATGTACATTAATCATCTCTTGGGCCTAGAAAATATATTCTGAGGGTACTAGGTTGTCAACAACAATTGGATGATGTTGACGTTCATAATTTGACTCGAGAAATAGCGAGATTTATGGGATAAGTTTGTAATGTCATCGGTAACTTGAAATGATGATTCCATCTAAATTATTTTGGTGAGAATGGATGTATTTTCGGATTTGGTGCGTTAAGGTTATTAAATTGAGGATTCTCTTTAATATTAAATGGTAATACAGGTGATTTTCCGACTTCGAGTCGAAAAGGATATTGATCTAATCTCTATAGGAGCTTGCACACACAAAGGTGAAAGGTAAGTGAAAACCCATTTGCAACTACGATGCAAGAACCTAGTATATGTGACATAGTAATGTTGAAATATCTACGTAACTTTGATAAGAGGCTTATAGCACATCATATGGTGGTTACAATCATTGAGTATGATGTTGCGTAACCTATTGACATCGATTTCCATTAAATACGCCATTTATGAGCATTTTCATATGCATGCACGACATGTCACATGGTTGAAAATCCTGCATGCAAAACATGATTTCAAAGTGAGTTTCATTATAAATATTTTATTGACCACTACTAGGGAACCGAGGCATGTGAGGCATGCTTATGCGATATATTTGGCATTGCGGGTGTTACTTCTTGGGTGATTGCAAAGGTAGACAGGGAATGGGCCTTTGGTGATCACGGGAGGGCAGACCACTCGACTGTGTCCTTGTGATATTATGATTATTGGCACTGTGGGGTGGGAGACTTCTTGGGTGATCATAGGGGTAGTCAGGGGATGGGCCTCTAGTGGTCATGAGAGGATGTTCCATTCGTCGGTGTCAATTTCATATTGGCCATTTGATTATTAATATTGATATTATGCAGAGCTTTATTTGGTGCATAGTAGGTGGGTCAAGGTGTGACGCCCCGAACTTAAGCTTCGAGGGTCACGTACTAAACATAATAGCTTCTACCTTTGGTACATGTAAATACTCTTAAATAGAAGTATTACATGTTAGAAACTTATTTTCAATTTGGTAAAATATCTCTCATAAAATTTAATGGCCAGTAGAAGTGCATGTCGACATGAAATTATACTTTACATATACGGACTCGGCACTGCCACGGTTAGTTGGGGTAGCAAGTTTGACTATTTTTATAAAATTCATCCCAACTCCATTTTCTATGAAATTTGTGGCATTAGAAATATAATTTCAAGTAGTTTTCTAGGTTAAAATATTAAAATTTTCCAAGATCATATGATATGGGCGTTTTACTGAAAACAGTGAAGTATTGAACAGGAAATCCAGATTGACCCCTCGACGTTTAAAAGTTTATATCTCAGGCCGTAGTTATCGAAATTGAGTGATTCTTGCGCCCATATTTAGATAACTCAAAGAGGAATGAGAAATATTTTTAGAGTCTCAAATGGATGTTTATAGAGTTGGAAATATCGTTTTGAATTTGACCCAAAAACTGTTCCGTTTCTGCCTTTTGTCACTTGCAAGGAGAAGTTTTTAAAAAAAATGTCTCTTAACACAACATAGAAGATATAATTGCATAATTTACTTCCGGTACCATATTACATCATGTCTTATACATGTTTTTATACAATACCATAAGAAAACATATGGAAAGCAGTCGAACAAAACATGCAAAAACAAAACTTCGATGCAAAACAACCTTGTCCCTAATCCATCATCGATTATGCCGACTGACTTCCACCAACTTCGCAATTATGGATCTGAAAATTTAGTATAGAATACTATGAGTATAAGGAATACTCAATAAGATACCATGCTTGGATTGTTAATACTACACAAAAGAATGCAATCAAACACGTACTTGCACATTCCGGCTTGCCGGTGCCCTTCGGACTTGTCCTAAGGCATAAATAGTTATCTAACTTTGTGGACTTGTCCACCACATTCATATTATGGTTTTTCATGCATAGCTTAAGCATAAATATTACCATGAAATCATACCAATTAAGCATAAAAAGTATCTTACAGTAAAACTTGAAGAAATTTCGGTTGAGAGATGAATTGAGAATGCTAGGCTTTGCTTCCTTTTTCTTCCTTTCCCATTCTTTTTTTTTCTTCCTGTCGATTTTCTCTTATTCGTGTGTGCAAGTGTTTTGCAAAGTGAAAGTAATTATGCTATGGCAATGGATATGTATATATATATATATATAATAAGGATAATGGATTGAATTTGATCCCACCGCCTCACTTTTGCTAACTTCCATTTTTTTTCCTCATTTTTTCTTGCTTCAACACGTTTTTAGCTTAGTGTATGAGTGTTTGATAATGACAAATGACAAGTGGTTTGATTATAGGATAATAAGTGGCCACAAATTCTAGATTTACAAAGGAAGTCTCTCATTTTTCAAATAATATAACCTAATCCCTCTGACTTTCATTATTAGCAAAGTGTATCCCAAAATTAAATTTGTATCCAACTTACATATTCAAATATTGTAGATTGTAAAATAAACCCCAACAAAATAATTTAATAATTTGGTCAATTGAAGTCCTAATAAAATAATCTACTTCATTTAAATCAAAATTTAACTTAGACTTTGACTAACTAATAATCACTTCATGCATACACAACATTTAGTACTTCATGCATGCATTCATTAACTACCTCTAGCATTAATCACTACAAAGGTGGCGCCTCCCTTTTCTTTTGGCCAATAGAATATTGAAAGTTAAATTGCTATCCTAAAAAATTTAAAAGAGCAAAATAAACGAGCATAAAATTTCGGAGTATTACACAAAGGCCCAATGAAATAAAAGATTTCAAGTGAAATGATTTCTAGTCGACTTTGACGAATATTGAAATATGATACTTTTTATCGTGATATTTAAAGTAAATGGCATGGTGTCATATGTCATTATTACTCATGTTCAGGAGATGCATGATTTTGCTTACTAAGCATTGGCTTATGTAGTTCTTGCATTGTACGTGAGCATGGAACTACATAGAGAGCATGGCTAGCTGTGGAGCTCCTACAGGATTCCAGAGTTCGATGTACATGGATGACGACCTGTAGGGTTATTTTGTAGGCTACCATCTGTAGGGTTATATTTTGGAATCCTATATAGTGTACTTTTGAAATGGCCTGTAGACATGTTTATAAACTTAGAATATATATGTTGGATTATGGTGATATGATTTTGGGTTTCGATATGTTATATGATCGTGTCACAGGTGATTAGAAGTTAACAAACTCAAAAAAAATATATATGTAAAATCCTATATCTAGATTGTGTATAGATATCAATGTTAATTTGGTGGCGTGACACTATGGTGTACCACTTTAGCTTACACTTTGCCATGTGACATTACCCTGCTGGACAATTTAAATTTCAAACAGTTTTTCCGTCCAATTGACACTTAACAGCAATGCAAGTGTCAAACAACGTGTCAAAAATCAGTGTACGAATAGCAATGTTCAATAGGTAAGAACCTTTCTACATGTACACTATGATGTACACTTTAGTTTACACTTTTTCACATGTACCTTGTTGGATCTTTTAAATTTCAAATAGTTTTCCCATCCAATTGAAACTTGACGACAACGCAAGTATCAGACAACATGTCCAAAATCAATATACAAATAGCAAAGTTCAATCGGTAAGGACCTTGCTATATGTACACTGTGGTGGACACTTTAGTTTACACTTTGTCCCGTGACATTACCCTATTGGACAATTTAAATTTCAAATAGTTTTTCCATCCAATTGACATTTGAGAACAATTCAAGTGTCAGACGATGTGTCAAAAATCAGTGTACAAATAGCAAAGTTCAACCGATAAGGACATTGCTACATGTACACTATTGTGTACACTTTATGATATGATCCAGGAGTCGAGCCCAACGAAGGCAAGTGCGAGACGAGACCCGTTGATAGTCGATGGCAGACCGTTGACACGATCAAAGGCAAAGCAAGTGAAACAAGCAATGGGATTGCTCGTTCAAGAAACCATTGATGGAACCATGTTCAGGACTCAAAATGGAGAAACTTTCATGTTCGAGTCGAAAGCCGTATCAACTTGGATCAATTTGTTATCAAGCGATGAAACCGGAGGCTGAAAACAAGCCTGTCCGGCCACACAGGCAAAACACCATGCGGTCGGATGGTGGCATACCGAAAATCAATATGACATTTCTTGTTGAACCATGCGACCGCATGGAAATAAACCATGCGGCCGCACAAGCCAAAAATTTGGCAAATTTTCCAATTTTGGCTGAATTTCCTAGTTTCGATAGAATTCTTATGAAATCAAATTATTGCCATAATTTGATAGGTTTTGGATGTTTTTACTCATTAGTATAAATAGGAGAATACTTTTCATTGTAAGGACTTTTGATGATAGGTTTTGGATGTTTTTACTCATTAGTATAAATAGGAGAATACTTTTCATTGTAAGGACTTTTGACTTTTGCTTGAATAATATTATAGAAAGAGAATTTGTTCTTTCAATTTCTTGTTCTTCTTGAAAAATCTTGGAACTTATCAAGATTCAATTTCTTGTGGCGTTCTAAACAATCGGATTTTAGGTTCTTTTAATCGTAATCAAGGGATTTTAGGTTCTTTGCTAATCTAGAGTTTCTTGGATCAATTCCTGGGGTTCAAGATCCAAAACCGTGTTAGTATTGGCGTTCTTGGGATCCGCATCAATCTCGTTGTGGGTTTCGTAGTTTCCATTGCTACGGGGTTCGCATCACTTTAGTTTAAACTTTTCCACGTGATATTATCCTGTTGGACAGTTTAAATTTCAAACAGCTTTCTCATCCAATTTACACTTGAGAACAGTGCAAGTGTCAGACAATGTGTCAAAAATTAGGGTACAAATAGCAAAGTTCAACCGGTAAGGACATTGCTACATGTACACTATGGTGTACGCTTTAGTTTACACTTTACCACGGAACATTACCCTGTTGGACAGTTTAAATTTCAAACAATTTTTCCATCCAATTGACACTTGAGAACAATGCAAGTGTCAGTCAACGTGTAAAAAATCAGTGTACAAATAGCAAAGTTCAATCGGTAAGGACCTTGCTACATGTACACTATGGTGGATACTTTAGTTTACACTTTGCCACGTGACATTGCCCTATTGCACAGTTTAAATTTCAAACAGTTTTCCCATCCAATTGACACTTGAGAACAATGCAAGTGTCAAACAAAGTGTGAAAAATTGGGGTACAAATAGCTAAGTTATATTGGTAAGAACCTTGCTACATGTACACTATGGTGGACACTTTAGTTTACACTTTGCCCCGTGACATTACCCTGTTGGACAGTTTAGATTTTAAACATTTTTTCCATCCAATTCACATTTAACAATGATGCAAGTGTCAAACAACGTGTCAAAAATTAGTGTACAAATAGCAAAGTTCAATGGGTAAAGACCTTGCTGCATGTATACTATGGTGTACACTTTAGTTTACACTTTGTCACGTGACATTACCCTATTGAACAATTTAAATTTCAAACAATTTTTCCATCCAATTGACACTTGAGAACAATGCAAGTGTTAGACAACGTGTCAAAAATTAGTGTACAAATAGTAAAGTTCAATCAGTAAGGACCTTGCTACATGTACATTATCGTGTACACTTTAGTTTACACTTTGCCACGTGACATTACCCTGTTGGACAGTTTAAATTTCAAATAGTTTTCCCATCCAATTGACACTTGAGAACAATGCAAGTGTTAGACAACGTGTCAAAAATTAGTGTACAAATAGTAAAGTTCAATCAGTAAGGACCTTGCTACATGTACATTATCGTGTACACTTTAGTTTACACTTTGCCACGTGACATTACCCTGTTGGACAGTTTAAATTTCAAATAGTTTTCCCATCCAATTGACACTTGAGAACAATGCAAGTGTCAGACAACGTGTTAAAAATTAATGTACAAATAGCAAAGTCAATCGGTAAGGATCTTGCTACATGTACACTATGGTGGACACTTTAGTTTACACTTTGCTACGTGACATTACCCTATTGGACAGTTTAAATTTTAAATAGTTTTCCCGTCCAATTGACACTTGAGAATAATGCAAGTGTCAAACAACGTGTCAAAAATCAGAGTACAAATAGCAAAGTACAATTGGTAAGGACCTTGCTACATGTACGCTATGGTGGACACTTTGGTTTAAACTTTGCGAAGTGATACTACCCTGTTGGACAGTTTAAATTTCAAACAGTTTTTCCATCCATTTGACACTTGGAAACAATGCAAGTGCCAGACAAAGTGTCAAAAATTAGTGTACAAATAGCAAAATTCAATTGGTAAGGACTTGCTACATGTACACTATGGTGCACACTTTATTTTACACTTTACCACGTGGCATTAACCTGTTGGGCAGTTTAAATTTCAAACAGTTTTTCCATCCAATTGACACTTGAGAACAATGGAAGTGTCAGACAACGAGTCAAAAATCAATGTACAAATAGCAAAGTTCAATCGGTAAAGACCTTACTAAATGTACACTATGGTGGACACTTTAGTTTATACTTTGCCACCAAACATTACCTTGTTGGACAGTTTAAATTTTAAATAAATTTCACAATTGAAAACAATGCAAGTGTCAGACAAAATGTAAAAAATCAGTGTACAAAGAGCAAAGTTCAATCGGTAAGGATCTTGCTACATGTACACTATGGTGGACAGGTTAGTTTACACTTTACCACGTTACAATACCTTGTTGGACAGTTTAAATTTTAAACAGTTTTCCCATCCAATTAACACTTGAGAACAATACAAGTGTCAGACAACGTGTCAAAAATTATTGTACAAACAGCAAAGTTCAATCGGTAAGGACCTTGCTACATGTACAGTATGGTGGACGCTTTAGTTTACACTTTGCCACGTGACATTACCCTGTTGGACGATTTATATTTCAAAAAGTTTTACCATCCAATTGACACTTGACGACAATGCAAGTGTCAAACAAAGTTTCAAAAATCAGTGTATGAATAGCAGAGTTCAATCGGGAAGAACCTCGCTACATGTACACTATGTTGTACCACTTTAGTTTACACTTTGCCACGTGACATTACCCTGCTGGACAGTTCAAATTTCAAACAATTTTTCCAACCAATTGACACTTGACAACAATGGAAGTGTCAAACATCATGTCAAAAATCAGTGTACGAATGACAAAAGTTCAATCGGTAAGCACCTTTCTACGTGTACACTATGAAGTACTACTTTAGTTTACACTTTGCCACGTGACATTACCCTGTTGGACTGTTTAAATTTCAAATAATTTTTCCATCCAATTGACATTGGACAACAATGCAAGTGTCAAACAACGTGTCGAAAATCAGTATACGAATAGCAAAGTTCAATGGGTAAGGACCTTGCTGCATGTACACTATGGTGGACACTTTAATTTACACTTTGCCATGGGACATTACCCTATTGGATAGTTTATATTTCAAAATGTTTTACCATCCAATTGACACTTGACAACAATGCAAGTTTCAAACAACATGTCAAAAATTAGTGTACAAATAGCAAAGTTCAATCGGGAAGAACCTAGCTACAAGTACACTATGGTGTACCACTTTAGTTTACACTTTGTCACGTGACATTACCTTGCTGGGCAGTTTAAATTTCAAACAGTTATTCCATCCAATTGACATTTGACAACAATGCAAGTGTCAAACAACATACCAAAAATCTGTGTACAAATGGCAAAAGTTCAATTGGTAAGCACCTTTCTACAGGTACAATATGGTATACACTTTAGTTTACACTTTGCCACGTGACATAATCCTGTGGGACTGTTTAAATTTCAAACAGTTTTCCCATCCAATTGATATTTGACAACAATGCAAGTGTCAAACAACGTGTCAAAAACCAGTATAGGAATAGTAAAGTTCAATGGGTAAGGACCTTACTGCATGTACACTATGGTGTACACTTTAGTTTACACTTTACCACGTGACATTTCCTTGTTAGAAAGTTTGAATTTCAAACAGTTTTCCTATCCAATTGACACTTGAGAACAGTGCAAAGTGTCAGACAATGTGTCAACAATCAGTGTACAAATAGCAAAGTTCAATCGGTAAAGACATTGCTACATGTACACTATGGTGTACACTTTAGTTTACACTTTGCCACGTGAAATTACCCTGTTGGACGGTTTAAATTTCAAAAATTTTTCCCATCCAATTCACATGTGAGAACAATGCAAGTGTCAGACAACGTGTAAAAAATCAGTGTACAAATAGCAAAGTTCAATCGGTTAGGACATTCCAACATGTACACTATGGTGGACACTTTAGTTTACACTTTGCCACGTGACATTGCCCTATTGGACAGTTTAAATTTCAAACAGTTTTCCCATCCAATTGACACTTGAAAACAATGCAAGTGTCAAACAATGTGTGAAAAATCGGGGTACAAATAGCAAAGTTGAATCGGTAAGAACCTTGCTACATGTACATGATGGTGGACACTTTAGATTACATTTTGCCACGTGACATTACCCTGTTGGACAGTTTAAATTTCAAACAGTTTTCCCATCCAATTGACACTTGACAACGATGCAAGTGTCAAACAACGTGTCAAAAATTAGTGTACAAATAGTAAAGTTAAATGTGTAAGGACCTTGCAGCATGTACACTATGGTGTACATTTTATTTTACACTTTGCAACGTGACATTACCCTATTGGAAAGTTTAAATTTCAAACAGTTTTCCCATCCAATTAACACTTGACAACAATGCAAGTGTCAAACAATGTGTCAAAAATCAGACTACAAATAGTAAACTTCAATTGGTAAGGACCTTGCTACATTACACTATGGTGGACACTTTAGTTTAAACTTTGCCATGTGACATTACCCTATCGGATAGTTTAAACTTAAAATAGTTTTCCCATCGATTTGACAGTTCGAAACAATGCATGTGTCAGACAACGTGTCAAAAATTAGTGTACAAATAGCAAAGTTCAATCGGTGAGGACCTTGCTACATATACACTAAGGTGTACACTTTATTTTACACTTTGCCACGTGACATTACCCTGTCGGACAGTTTAAATTTCAAACAGTTTTTCCATCCAATTGACACTTGAGAAAAATACAAGTGTCAGGCAACAAGTCAAAAATCAATGTACAAATAGCAAAGTTCAATCGGTAAGGACCTTGCTACATGTACAGTATGTGGACACTTTAGTTTACACTTTTCCACGTGACATTACCCTGTTGGATAGTTTTTATTTCAAACAGATTTACCATCCAATTGACACTTGACAACAATGCAAGTGTAAAACAACGTGTCAAAAATAGTGTACAAGTAGCAAAGTTCAATCGGGAAGAACCTCACTACATGTACACTATGGTGTACCACTTTAGTTTACACTTTCCCACGTGACATTACCTTGTTGGACAGTTTAAATTTCAAACAGTTTCTCCATCCAATTGACACTTGACAACAATGCAAGTGTCAAACAACGTGTCAAAAATCAGTGTACAAATAGCAAAGTTCAATCGGGAAGAACCTTGCTTTATGTACACTATGGTGTACACTTTAGTTTACACTTTCCCACGTGACATTACCTTGTTGGACAGTTTAAATTTCAAACAGTTTCTCCATCCAATTGACACTTGACAACAATGCAAGTGTCAAACAACGTGTCAAAAATCAGTGTACAAAAGGCAAAAGTTCAATCTGTAAGCACCTTTCTACACGTACACTATGGTGTACACTTTGCCACGTGACATTACCCTATTGGACTGTTTAAATTTCAATCAGTTTTCCCGTCCAATTGACATTTGACAATAATGCAAGTGTTAAGCAACGTGTCGAAAATCAGTATACGAACAGCAAAGTTCAATGGGTAAGGACCTTGTTGTATGTACACTATGGTGTATACTTTAGTTTGCACTTTGCCACGTGACATTACCCTCTTGGATAGTTTAAATTTCAAACAGTTTTCCCATCCAATTGACACTTGAGAACAATGCAAGTGTCAGACAACGTGTCAAAAATCAGTGTACAAATAGCAAAGTTCAATCGATAAGGACCTTACTACATGTATACTATGGTGGACACTTTAGTTTACACTTCGCCACGTGACATTACTCTATTGGACATTTTATATTTCAACCAGTTTTACCATCTAATTGACACTTGATAACAATGCGAGTGTCAAAGAACATGTCAAAAATCAGTGTACAAACGGCAAAAGTTCAATCGATAAGCAGCTTTCTACATGTACACTATGGTGTACACTTTAATTTACACTTTACCACGTGACATTGCCCTGTTGGACTGTTTTGATTTCAAACAGTTTTCCCATCCAATTGACATTTGACAACAATGCAAGTGTCAAAAAACGTGTCGAAAATCAATATACGAATAGCAAGGTTCAATGGGTAAGGACCTTGCTATATGTACACTATGGTGTATACTTTAGTTTGCACTTTGCCACGTGACATTACCCTCTTGGACAGTTTAAATTTCAAGCATTTTTTCCATCCAATTGACACTTGAGAACAATGCAAGTGTCAGACAACGTGTCAAAAATCAGTGTACAAATAGCAAAGTTCAATCGATAAGGACCTTACTACATGTACACTATAGTGGACACTTTAGTTTACACTTTGCCAAGTGACATTACCCTGTTGGACAGTTTACATTTCAAACAGTTTTACTATGCAATTGACACTTGACAACAATGCAAGTGTCAAAGAACGTGTCAAAAATCAGTGTACAAATAGCAAAGTTAAATCGGGAAGAACCTCGCTACATGTACACTATGGTGTACCACTTTAGTTTACACTTTGCCACGTGAAATTACCCTGCTAGACAGTTCAAAATTTCAAACAGTTTTTCCATCTAATTGACACTTGACAAGTGTCAAACAACAAGTCGAAAATCAATGTACAAATAGCAAAGTTCAATCGGTAAGGACCTTACTACATGTACACTATGGTGGACACTTTAGTCTACACTTTGCCACGTGACATTACCCTGTTGGACAGTTTATATTTCAAATAGTTTTACTATTCAATTGACACTTGACAACAATGCAAGCGTTAAACAACGTGTTAAAAATCCATGTACAAATAGCAAAGTTCAATCGGGAAGAACCTCGCTACATGTACACTATGGTATACCACTTTAGTTTACACTTTGACACATGACATTACCCTGTTGGACAGTTTAAATTTCAAATAGTTTTTCCAATCAATTGACACTTGACAACAATGCAAGCGTCAAACAACGCGTCAAAAATTAGTATACAAATGGCAAAAGTTCAATCAGTAAGCACCTTTCTACATGTACACTTTGGTGTACACTGTAGTTTACACTTTACCACGTGATATTACCCTGTTGAACTGTTTAAATTTCAAACATTTTATTCATTCAATTGACATTTGACAACAATGCTAGAGTCCAACAACGTGTCGAAAATCAGTACACGAATAGCAAAGTTCAATGGGTAAGGACCTTGCTGCACGTACACTATGGTGTATATTTTAGTTTGCACTTTGCCACGTGACATTACCCACATGGACAGTTTAAATTTCAAATAGTTTTTTCATCCAATTGACACTTGAGAACAATACAAGTGTCAGACAACATATCAAAAATCAGTGTACAAATAGCAAAGTTCAATTCGGTAAGGACCTTACTACATGTACAGAATGGTGGACACTTTAGTTTCCACTTTGCCACGTGACATTACCCTGTTGGACTGTTTCTATTTCAAATAGTTTTACCAATCAATTGACACTTGACAGCAATGCAGGTGTCAAACAACGTGTCAAAAATCAGTGCTCAAATAGCAAAGTTCAATCGAGAAGAACCTCACTACACGTACACTATGGTGTACCACTTTAGTTTACACTTTGCCACGTGACATTACCCTGCTAGACAGTTTAAATTTCAAATAGTTTTTCCATCCAATTGACACTTGACAATAATGCAAGCGTCAAACAATGTGTCAAAAATCAGTGTATAAATAGCAAAGTTCAATTGGTAAGAACCTCGCTACATGTACAGTATGGTGTACCACTTTAGCTTACACTTTGCCACGTGACATTACCCTGCTGGACAATTTAAATTTCAAGCCATTTTCCCATCCAATTGACACTTGACAGCAATGCAAGTGTCAGACAACATGTCCAAAATCAATGTACAAACGGCAAAGTTCAATCGGTAAGGACATTGCTACAAGTACACTATGGTGTATACTTTAGTTTATACTTTGCCACGTGACATTACCCTGTTGGACAGTGTAAATCTCGAACAATTTTGCCATCTAATTGACACTTGACAACAATGGAAGTGTCAAACAACATTCCAAAAATCAGTGTTCAAATAGCAAAAGTTCAATCGGTAAACACCTTTCTACATGCACACTATAGTGTACACTTTAGTTTACACTTTGTCATGTGACATTATCCTGTTGGACTATTTAAATTTCAAATAGTTTTCCAATCCAATTGACATTTGATAACAATGCAAGTGTCAAACAACATGTCAAAAACCAGTATAGGAATAGCAAAGTTCAATGGGTAAGGACCTTGTTGCATGTACACTATGGTGTACACATTAGTTTACACTTTGCCACGTCACATTTCGCTGTTGGACAGTTTGAATATCAAACAGTTTTCCGATCCAATTGACACTTGATAACCGTTCAAGTGTCAGACGATGTGTCAAAAATCAGTGTACAAATAGCAAAGTTCAATCGGTAAGGACATTGCTACATGTACATTATTGTGTACACTTTAGTTTACACTTTGCCACGTGAAATTACCCTACGGGACAGTTTAAATTTCAGACAATTTTTCCATCCAATTGACACTTGAGAACAATGCTAGTGTCAGACAACGTGTAAAAAATCAGTGTACAAATAGCAAAGTTCAATCGGTAAGGACCTTGCTACATGTACACTATGGTGGACACTTTAGTTTACACTTCGTCACTTGACATTGCCCCATTGGACAGTTTAAATTTTAAACTGTTTTTGCATCCAATTGACACTTGAGAACAATGCAAGTGTCAAACAACGTGCGAAAAATCGAGGTACAAATAAGAAAGTTGAATCGGTAAGAACCTTGTTACATGTGCACTATGGTGGACACTTTAGTTCACATTTTGGCACGTGACATTACCCTGTTGGATAGTTTAAATTTCAAATAGTTTTCCCATCCAATTGACACTTGACAATGATGCAAGTGTCAAACAACGTGTCAAAAATCAGTGTACAAATAGTAAAGTTCAATATGTAAGGACCTTGTTGCATGTACACTATGGTGGACACTTTAGTTTACACTTTGCCACGTGACATTACCCTGTCGGACAGTTTATATTTCAAACAGTTTTACCATCATATTGACACTGGACAACAATGCAAGTGTAAAACAACGTGTCAAAAATCAGTGTACAAGTAGCAAAGTTCAATCAGGAAGAACTTTGCTACATGTACACTATGGTACACCACTTTAGTTTACACTTTGCCACGTGACCTTACCCTGCTGGACAGTTTAAATTTCAAACAATTTTTCCATCCAATTGACACTTGACAACAATGTAAGTGTCAAACAAAGTGTCAAAAATCAGTTTACAATGGGCAAAAGTTCAATCGGAAAGAACCTTTCTACATGTACACTATGGTGTACACTTTAGTTTATACTTTACCACGTGACATTACCCTGTTGGACTGTTTAATTTCAAATAGTTTTCCCATCCAATTGACATTTGACAACAATGCAAGTGTCAAACAAGGTGTCGAAAATCAGTATACGAATAGCAAGGTTCAATGGGTAAGGACCTTGCTATATGTACACTATGGTGCATACTTTAGTTTGCACTTTGCCACGTGACATTACCCTCTTGGACAATTTAAATTTCAAGCAGTTTTTCCATCCAATTGCCACTTGAGAACAATGCAAGTGTCAGACAACGTGTCAAAAATCAGTGTACAAATATCAAAGTTCAATCGATAAGGACCTTACTACATGTACACTGTAGTGGACACTTTAGTTTACACTTTGCCAAGTGACATTACCCTGTTGGACAGTTTACATTTCAAACAGTTTTACTATGCAATTGACACTTAACAACAATGCAAGTGTCAAAGAACGTGTCAAAAATCAGTGTACAAATAGCAAAGTTAAATCGGGAAGAACCTCGCTACATGTACACTATGGTGTACCACTTTAGTTTACACTTTGTCACGTAACATACCCTGTTAGACAGTTTAAATTTCAAACAGTTTTTCCATCCAATTGACACTTGACAACAATGCAAGTGTCAAACAACGTGTAAAAAATCAGTATACGAATAGCAATGTTCAATGGGTAAGGACGTTGTTGCATGTACACTTTAGTTTACACTTTGCCACGTGACGTTGCCCTATTGGACAGTTTAAATTTCAAACGGTTTTCCCATCCAGTTGACACTTGAGAACAACGCAAGTGTCAAACAACGTGTGAACAATCGAGGTACAAATAGCATAGTTGAATCGGTAAGAACCTTGCTACATGTACACTATGGTGGACACTTTAGTTTACACTTTGCCTCGTGACATTACCCTGTTGGACAGTTTAAATTTCAAACAGTTTTCCCGTCCAATTGACACTTGAAAATGATGCAAGTGTCAAACAACATGTCAAAAATCAGTGTACAAATAGCAAAGTTCAATGGGTAAGGACCTTGCTGCATGTACACTATGGTGTACACTTTAGTTTACACTTTGCCACGTGACGTTACCCTATTGGACAATTTAAATTTCAAACAGTTTTTCCATCCAATTGACACTTGACAATAATGCAAGTGCTAAACAACGTGTCAAAAATCAGACTACAAATAGCAAAGTTCAATTGGTAAGGACCTTGCTACATGTACACTATGGTGGACACTTTAGTTTAAACTTTGCCAAGTGACATTACCCTGTCAGACAGTTTAAATTTCAAACAGTTTTTCCATCCATTTGACACTTGGAAACAATGCAGGTGTCATACAACGTGTCAAAAATTAGTGTACAAATAGCAATGTTCAATCGGTAAGGACCTTGCTATGTGTACACTATGGTGTACACTTCATTTTACACTTTGCCATGTGACATTATCATGTTAGATAGTTTAAATTTCAATCAGTTTTCTCATCCATTTGACACTTGAAAACAATGCAAGTGTCAGGCAACAAGTCAAAAATCAATGTAAAAGTAGCAAAATTCAATTCGGTATGGACCTTGTTACATGTACAGTATGGTGGACACTTTACTTTACACATTACCATGTGATATTACCCTATTGGACAGTTTAAATTTCAAATAGTTTCCCCGTCCAATTGACACTTGACAGCAATGCAAGTGTCAGACAACTAGTCGAAAATCAATGTACAAATAGCAAAGTTCAATCGTTAAGGACCTTGCCACATGTACACTAGGATGGACACTTTAGTTTAAACTTTGCCACGTGACTTTACCCTGGTGGACAATCTATATTTCAAACAATTTTACCATCCAATTGACACTTGACAACAATGCAAGTATAAAACAACGTGTCAAAAATCAGTGTACAAATAGCAAAGCTCAATCAGGAAGAACCTCGCTACATGTAGACTATGGTGTACACTGTAAAATCCTGAATTTTTACTTAGCATTAATTTATTTAATAGGAATGCAATGTTCAGTTAAGTCCTTATACAAGTTAATTGGTTATCTCTATAGTTAATTTGGATCTATGTGAATATCTTTATAGTTGAGGGACCAAAGTGAAAATAAGTTTCAGATTTTATACCTTTATTAAATAGGCCAAATAGTTAATTATTGAAGGAGCTAGAATTACCCTATCAATATTGGGCTCATTTTGAAGCTTGTAATAAATGGCGAATTATGGACTCAAGAAAAATTTAATTTGGTCAAGTTAAACTCGAGTTATAACCAATTAAGAAAACTACTTAGTTAATAATATTAGTTATCAATATGGACTAAATTACTATATCAATATTGGACTCCTTTGATAGATAATAATTAATTATATATATTAGGATTAAGAAAATGATATTTTGGATAAGTTGAATTAAGATAGAATCAATAGAAGAAACAAGATATAAATGAAATTCTAATTAATAGGCATACAGATTTTCGGCCATTAGGAAACTTGAATATGTTGAGTATTGATAATTATAAAATGTAATCAAAAGATAATTAATGAAAATCATAACCATGGTTTTATGGAAACTATTACAAGCTTTTTACTTCTTTAATAGGGAGATTCTATTTTCACGTGTGCCTAAGTTTTGAAATTATAATTAAGGGAATATCCTTGCTAATTAAGTAGGTAAATGTCGATTTTTAGCTTTTATTTATTATAATAATTATTGGTTACTTGTAATCATAATCTACTTTGATTAGGATAAAAACTATTATTCTTAATCACGTAGGATTTCGATTATGATAGAGTCTTTTAATAATTATCATATTGGAATAGTTAGGACTTTAATTAATTAAACTAGTTAAATTATTTCATTTGAAACACTCTTTAAATTATTTTGATTTAATCAAAGACAAGAGATAATTAGTTATCTATTGTTTTATTAGAATAATAAAAATGTATTATGCATGCAATTAGGAGGTTCACCGTAGTGTACATGTAGCCAGATCCTTACCGATTGAACTTTGCTATTTGTAAACAGATTTTTAACATGATGTTTGATACTTGTATTGTTGTCTAGTGTCAATTGGATGGAAAAACTGTTTGAAATTAAAACTGTCCAGTGGGGTAATATCACGTGGCAAAGTGTAAACTAAAGTCTACACCATAGTGTACTTGTAACAAGGTTCTTACCGATTGAACATTGCAATTTGTACACTAATTTTTGACACATTGTTGGACACTTGCATGGTTGTCAAGTGTCAATTGGATGCGAAAGCTGTTTGAAATTTAAACTGTTCAATTGGGTAATGTCACGTGGCAAAGTTTAAAGTTAAGTGTGCACCATAGTGTATATGTAGCAAGGTTCTTATTGATTCAACTTTGCTATTTGTACACTGATTTTTCAAACGTTGTTTGACACTTGCATTGTTGTCAAGTGTCAATTGGTTGAAAAAACTATTTGAAATTTAAACTGTTCGACGGGGTAATGTCATGTGGTAAAGTGTAAACTAAAGGGTACACCATAGTGTACATGTAGCCAGGTCCTTACCGATTGAACTTTGCTATTTGTAGACTG
>NW_019253898.1:24889-27469 GCF_002742605.1 Olea europaea var. sylvestris
TTTAAGGTATGTAAGGATGAAGAATATTTTTATTGATATTTATATTTCAGTGCATACTAGTTAATTGCATGATTTTTTTTTCTACACGTCATTTTACTTTAAGGGAGAATGTTAATTAAGCAAATGATTATTTTGTGTAGGATTGTATGATTAGTAAAGCAATTCTTATATGACTAGAACCTTAGTGCATAACACTTGGCCTTAGCATAACATACACGAAAGACATGACTAAATATAGAAAAACCTTTAGGAAGAGTGTAGTATGGTTGAGCAGTTCTTAAGATAAATTACTTTTACTTCAAGGAAATGGCACGACGACAACAAGATCAAGCTACTATGTTCAGAGATTTACTAAGGGCAGTGCAAGACTTGGGCAGACAGCAGGCTCAAGCGACACCTCATAATGCAACAGGAGGTGCCAACACCATGAGCTCAATTGTTGAACAGTTTCGTCGCTTTAAACCTCCGTCCTTGGATGGTAGAGGTGATCCTTTCGCAGCTGAGGAGTGGCTGAGAAGACTTGAAGGAATCTTCGAGCACATGAACTGCAATGATGCTCAAAAGGTTTCTTGTGCAAAGTTTATGTTGACTGATGATGCTGGACATTGGTGGGAGTTTGAAACACGTACTAGAACTACAAAACAACAACGTAACCTCACTTGGAACCAGTTTAAGGAGTCGCTGATGGGTAAATATTTTCCCCAGTCACTGAAAGATCAAAAGGAGGTAGAATTTCTCCAGCTCACGCAAGGAAATTTGCCACTTGGGGAGTATGAAAGAAAATTTGAACGACTTTCTAGCTATGCACCGCATACGGTAAACACTGAGCTGACAAAGGCTAAAAGGTTTGAGATGGGGTTAAGGCCAGAGATCAAGGGAATCATGGCAGCCCAGCAGTATACTACTTATGCAGAGGTTGTGCGTCGAGCACAAGTAATCTCTAATGGTTTAGGACTGGAAAAGAAAACCCAACCCAGCACCGAGTCGTCTATAAAGAGAAAGTGGCAAGGTCATGATAAGGAGAAAGGTAAGAACCAGAATAAGAAAGGAAAGATTGGGTCAAACTCAAATAAAACTTTTTCTCAATGCTCCAATTGCAATAAGTGACACTTGGGTGAATGTCTTCAGGGAAAGGAAGTATGCTACATTTGTGGTAAGAGTGGTCATTTCCTTAAAGAATGTCTAGAGAAGAAGAGAGAAGGTGACCAACTTAAGAAGGGAAAGGCCAGAGTATTTGCTTTGACAGGAGAAAAGGAGGATCAGAACACAGACGTAATACACCAGTATCTGACGTACCTGCTATTGTCCTTATGGATTCTGGATCCACTCATTCATTTATTTCTACAATTTTCATGGATAAGATTGGGCGTGAATTCGTAAAAATGAATAACATTTTAGAAGTTAATACACCCTCAGGCGAAGTGGTTAATACCAATCAAATGGTTAAAGATGTTAAGTTAGAGATCGAAGGAAAAGTACTAAAGGCAGATTTGTACCTTTTGAGGATGAAAGACTTTGATGTAATTTTGGGTATGGACTGGTTGGGTAGAAATTATTCAACCATCTTATGCCATAAGAAGGAAGTTTTATTTCAAAAACCTGGAGAAAAAAATCTTCGATTCTTTGGAACAAAAATTGGGACCCTACCTCGATTGGTATCTGCAATGAAAGCACAAAAGATGTTGAGAAAGAATACTTGTCAAGGATTTCTATTGAATATAATTAGTAAGCCCACTTTCTTCCAGTCAAGATGACATTTACCATGGAACAATATGCACAAGTTTATGTTAAAGAAATAGTCAGGTTACATGGGGTCCCCGTTTCTATTATTTCAGATAGAGACTCGAGATTCACGTCAAAATTTTGGAAAAGTCTACAAAACGCTATGGGGACAAAATTGAAATTTAGTACTGCATATCACCCACAGACTGATGGACAATCTGAAAGGACAATTCAGACACTCGAAGATATGATAAGAGCGTGTGTACTAGATCTCGGTGGCAGCTGGGAAACACACTTGCCTTTAGTAGAGTTTGCCTATAACAATAGTTTTCAAACAACTATAGGCATGGTACCTTATGAGGCATTATATGGTAGGAAGTGCAGATCACCTATCTATTGGGATGAGGTTGGAGAAAGAAGAATCCTCGGACCCGAGATTGTTGATCAAACAGTACGAGCTGTGGATAAGATTCGAGATAGAATTAAGGCTGCTCAGGATAGACAGAAAAGCTATGCTGATAGAAGGAGAAAAGATCTTGAGTTCCAAATCGGTGACAAAGTATTTTTAAAAGTAGCTCCAATGAAGGGAGTACTTAGATTTGGAAAGAAAGGAAAATTGAGACCAAGATTCATTGGACCATTTGATGTATTAGAAAGAATTGGAGATGTGGCATATAGATTGGCACTGCCACCAGAACTTTCAGCAGTACATAATGTTTTTCACGTATCAATGTTGCGCAAATACTTACAAGACCCTAGTAATGTGATCAACCATCAAAATTTAGATGTACAACAGGATTTAACCTATGAAGAAATGCCACTGAGGATACTAGAAAGAAAGATTCATGTACTAAGAAA